>NC_091340.1:28003091-28028091 GCF_038502225.1 Cherax quadricarinatus | reverse complement strand
TTGCTTTATCGTCAGATCTCAGTACCCACGTCTTGTTCTCGTTGATGATGCTGAGAAGCCTCCAAGATCAATTTCTTAAACTTTTTACTAATTCGATATGTGGATATTATCTCAGTCTTTCTTGGCTGCTTGTATTACCTAGTGATGTATCGGATATCCGCATCTGCATCCGAGGAACACCTGTACAGTTTCTTTTATCCGCATCTGCATCCGCATTTTACTGTAAACAGATATCCGCATATGCATCCGCATCCGTTGAGCATCCGCACAATTTCTTACATCCGCATTCGCGAAATAAGTAAGACATCCTCATACAGTTCCGCATCCGCGGATATCTAAATTTTCACATCCATCTCTAACCTGTAATTCCCATCTTACGGTGGGCAGCATCACAGTTTTCCAGATCAATACAATTTTCTAGATAATCTTTAAATGTTTGCTGCTGGATTTATTGCGCCATTAATGAAATTTAATTTTTTTTTGTGATCTAATGATTGTCACGAAAGCTATTGCAATAATTAACCAATAATCATCAAATAAATGTCCTTCCGAAGCTAAATTATTGAGCAGCGCGAAAATTATGATCAATGTTTTTAAATTGAGATAACTAGGAAAGTTATAAGGAAATTCACAGGGAAAACAACAGTTTCTTTAAATTTAGCAGTAAATTTTAAAATGCGTTAATTTAAGTTCAGGTAAAACAAATCACTTTGGAATATAACAGGTGTTAAATACATCTTTGGAATATAACAGGTGTTAAATAAATTTTTGGAATATAACAGGTGTCAACTAAATCTTTACATTTAAAATCTATTGGCTCTTTTAAAATTTTATACATGGGCAATTTGTGAGTCAGCAACATCAATATCAACACTGCAGAAGTGGAAGCGTCTTCAGCATCAACAGCCTAACCAGACCATTTAACGCGCCTCAAAACACATCATTAATCTGTTAAAAGTTACAGGTTAAATACAAAAAAAAATAGCTACGTAAAGTTCCTTGCTAATTAGACTGAGATAATGATTGTTGGATGTGAGGAGGCTGGGTTCCTAAACAAGCAATGTTACTCAAACTTTATTACCACGGCAATGTTTCCTAGTGTCTGGTGGATGCGAGGGAGGGAAAGACGGCAGGTACCGTTAGCACTAGCTTAGATAGTAAGTAGCTGAACTGTCAGATATAACTTAGCAGTTTGGAGTTATCCCGGCAAGAATGCTGACATGCTGGTGGTGTCAGAATGCCAACGTGACGCATTGGTTGTTCCAGAGTGCCATGGTGGGCACTTGTGATAACAGAGTGCCAGGGTGAGCAACTAGTGGTGTCAGACATCAGGGCCTCTCTGGATAGATAACTGGATTGATGATCCAGAGACCCAACTTCACCGCACGCCCACATCAGGTTCGGATATCTCATCCAGTACCCCAGCATCACCACACACACCCCAGTACCCCAGCATCACCACACACACCCCAGTACCCCAGCATCACCACACACACCCCAGTAACCCAGCATCACCACACACACCCCAGGAACACAGAATCACCACACACACCCCAGTACCCCAGCATCACCACACACACCCCAGTACCCCAGCATCACCACACACACCCCAGTACCCCAGCATCACCACACACACCCCAGTACCCCAGCATCATCACACACCCAAGGGTCTTACCTCACCCGTAACTTGAGTGGAACATAACATATGCAGGTCCAGGCTTCCAAAATTCATAACGAATATTATATGCTGTGGTTGCTGCTGAGGTTGACCAGACGTATAACATGACCAGCTGCCACCCCGGACACACGACATGAGGAAGGTACACAGTAGTTATATTCCAGTTCACAACACATGTTACACATATGACACTCACATACTCTCGTTAGCACCTGTATTCTCCAAAGAAAGTGGTAAACATTTATTTTTAGATCACGATAAATGTAGAATATTGTTTTGAATTCCAGAGAGAGAAGTTAAACAAATGTTCCTGTTTGTGCAAAGATGCCTTGGTGATATATTCCTCTCGTTTTTGTTTTTTGTTATCATACTACCTGCACGCTGCCCGCAGACCAGCTACAAGCTCCTTGTCCTCTACCTGGAGGAGAGTATACCTGGAGGTTGTTCCAGGGGTCAACGCCCCCGCTGCCTTGGCCAGTGACCAGGCCTCTACCCACACATTACCTACACTACCTACTGTATCTGCTTCCTATCTACACACTACATACACACTAATTCTTACATATTACCTGAACACTGCCTTCATACTACCCACACATTGCCTACATACTACCTACATACTACCTACACAGTGCCTACACACTACCTGCGCACTACCCACATATTAGTTAAATACTGTTTGCAAGTAAACTCAGCCTGGCCTTCGTAATTTGCGCTTCGATGCTACAGCACATATGCTGCTACCTAGAAGACTGAGTTGAGACCTAGAGCTTAGCTGAACGTACCTTGTATTACTATTGTTAACTGGTCAGAAGCATGACGAGCCAGATGTACCCTTTCACTGTCACGCTAGGCCTACGGCCTTGATGTGGGGCTAGCAAACAAACTTACGGTGTACCCATTAACCCAGTAAACCTGAGGCTCGCCTCCATGCCTGTAATTATACCAACCATACTGTCATACCAATCCACCAAACAAAAAGCTACAATATATTAGTTACTGTGGTGTACAGAGCAGTTTGTGTTATACCCAAGAAGGAGACAGACATAGACAGAGACAGACAGAAACCAAAGTCACATGTCACTTCATCGCTCTATCCAGTCATCATCCGACTACCAATTGGTTATACTGCAGTTGTATGTTTAAGCCAAAGCACTGAGACTCAGATTTTTTTTTTATTATTGACACATTGGCCGTTTTCCACCAAGGCAGGGTGGCCGAGAAAAAACGTATACCATCATTCACTCCATCACTGTCTTGCCATAGGTTCGCTTACACTACAGTTATAAAACTGCAATTTTAAAACCCCTCCTTCAGAGGGTAGGCACTTCACTTCCCATCTCCAGGACTCAAGCTCGGCTTGCCGGTTTCCCTGGATCCCTTCATAAAGGCAGCTGAGCTTTCTTCAGACCTTTGCAACACAGTTGTCCAAAAAGATTTGTTAATAAGTTCTACCATGAATTCAGGAAAGATCCTTAACTTCAGCTTACGAAACAGACTAAGAAAAAGCGATAGTAATACTGGCTAAGGTAGATTATTGTGCCAACTGCCCTGCCGCACCATTCCAATCCAGGACCCTGCAAGGCTCCGCTGCTCTGCCGTACATGATGTCTCCTCATGTGTCATACAGTCTTTAATTTCAGTTTCGGCAAGTTAGACTTTCTACAGTCAGTGTTCCTGCTTGCCGCAACACCCACAACACACTGGAGTCGTGGTCCCAACCTAGACACGGCATCCTTCCATGGCTTACCACACCGCCAACACCATCCTTTAGCGCACCCAGCCCTCTTTCCTCACCCATGTCAGAAAGTTTTGTGGGTTCATTGTAAAAAATTTTTCGCCATTCTTGCCTCGCATCCACGCCAGTGCCCTATTCCTACGAGTTTTATCCATTCATCGCGGTTGGGACGACTGTGGATAGTGTGCCCGAGCAATATAAGCCCAAAGAGGGCTTATCGTTGTAAGTCCATTTAGTCCATGATCTCAGTAGATTCTTCGCAGTATCTCATTAACTAGTCAAGTGCAGGACAAGTCAGATGTATTCTCCAGTCACGATCTCACTAGGCCTACGGCCTTGGTGTGGGGCGAGAAACTTGCTGAGTACTCATTAACCCAACAAACCTAAGGCTTGAGTCCAAGCCTATTATTATTCCAACCACACTACCATGCAATCCATCAAACGAACTATTAAAATATATACGTACATTACATGCCTACTACCTACACACTGCCTGCCTACTACCTACACACTGCCTGCCTACTACCTACACACTGCCTGCCTACTACCTACACACTACCTGCCTACTACCTACACACTGCCTGCCTACTACCTACACACTACCTGCCTACTACTTACTACCAGCCTACTACCTACACACTACCTGCCTACTACCTACACACTACCTGCCTACTACCTACACACTACCTGCCTACTACCTACACACTTCCTGCCTACTACTTACATACACGCTTGCCCTACTCACCCACAGACCACCTGCCTACTACTACCTACCAGCCCACCACTGCACACACCCACCCGCTCACTACTTACCACCTCCCGCCTACCACCCACAAACCACCTGGGCCTACCATTTGTCCACCAGCCCTACACTACACACCACCCGGGCTTACCCACCCACACACACCTGCCTACCACCCACACACACACCGCCCACACCCACACACCACCCTGCCTCCACTACCCACACACCACCCGCCCACCACCCTACACCACCACCGCCTACCACCTACACACTCCACCTGCCCTACCACCCACACACCACCCGCCCACTACCCACACACCACCCTGCCCACACTACACACCACCTGGCACCACTCACACCACCCACACAGCACCCGCCACCACCCACACACCATCTCGCACCACCCACACACACCACCGCCCACTCACTACACACACCTGCCTCCACACCCACACACCACCCTCCCAGCCCACCTACCCACACACCACCCTGCCCACCACCCACCCACCACCACCTGCCTACCACTTCACACACCACCCGCCCACACCCACACACCCACCCGCCCACACCCACACACACCCTGCCTACCACCCACACACTACCCTCCCATTACTCTGCACACCACCCGCCCACCACCCACACAGCCCACTACCCACACACCACCCTGCCCACACTACACACCACCGCCACCACTCCCACACACCACCCGCCACCACTACTCCACACACCACCCTTCCCTACTACTTACACACCACCCGTCCACTACCACACACCACCTGCCCACACTCCCACACACTACCCTGCTTTAATCACCTCCCACACACCACCGCCTGCACCCACCCACACACCACCCTGCTCACTACTCGCACACCACCTGCCCTACCTACTACACACACCGCCACCCACCCACTACCCACACACCACCCGCCACACCACCCACACCACCCGCTTACCACCACCCACACCACCCGCCCACACTCCACACACCACCCGCCCACTACCCACACACCACCGCCTCCCACTACCCACACACCGTCGCCCTCACTACTCCACATACCACCCGCTCCACACCCTCACACACCATCTGCCCACTATCCCACACACACCACCCGCCCCCACCACCCACACACCGCTTGCCTACTACTTCACACACTGCTTGCCCTACTACCCACACACGTCGGCCCTGCCCACCACCCACACACCGCTTGCCCTCTCACTACCACACACCACCCGCCCTAGTACCCTGCACACTCCCACCCTACTACTCCACACCACCCGCCCTACTACTACTACCTGCCTACCACCCACACACCGCCCTGGGTCACTACCCACACCTGCCTGCTCCACTCTACGCCCTGTCTACTACCCACACACTGCCCTGTCTAGCACCCTACACACCTGCCCGCCCACTACCCACACACATGCACGCCTACTACCCACACACCGCCTGCCCGCACTACCCACACAATGCCTGCCTACTACCCACACACACCACCCACCTCTCACTTCCACACTACCTGCCTACTACTTACTACCAGCCTACTACATCCACACACCACCTGCCCACACCCACACCCACACACTTGCTTTGACCATACACACACACCACCTACCTACCTACTTCTCCACACTCCTGCCTACTACTTACCACTCCCGCCCACTACCCACACACACCGCCCGTTCATACTACCCACACCGCCCTGCCTACTACTTACTACCTGTCTACTACCTACACACTGCCTGCTTACTACCTACACGATGCCGACTACCAACACACTGCGTGCCTACTACCTAGACACTGACTGCCTACTAGCTACACACTGTAACCTCTCTACCTACACATTACAAGCCTACTACTTACACACTTCCTGTTTACTACCTACACACTATTAGCCTACTGCACATGCACTACTTAAGCACTACCTGCATCCTACGTGCTCACTACCTACACATTACCTACATCTTAATGATTACTTTCACTAGCAGAATTAAATTTAGCCAGTGTAGGTTCAATTCTTTGGGGTAAAATACAGCTGATTGAGCGACAATTTCTAAGTACCTCAACCTAGTGTTTACAATCCTTCATTACCTGGAGTTTACCTGGAGAGAGTTCCGGGGGTCAACGCCCCCGCGGCCCGGTCTGAGACCAGGCCTCCTGGTGGATCAGAGCCTGATCAACCAGGCTGTTGCTGCTGGCTGCACGCAAACCAACATACGAGCCACAGCCCGGCTGATCAGATGTTAATGTAACATCTGAAAGGCTTCAAACTTAACATACTAGTATATTTTAGGATTCTGTTAACCTTTAAACTTACTGTTTTTTAGTGGGAAATCTGAATGACGCGATTGGAAACAAACCATACCACGGGTGGGGTTAAAACCCCACTCGCGGTTTGGTTTATATTTGCCAGGTTTGGTTTATATTTTCCAGGTTTGGTTTCCATACTCGCCAGGTTTGGCCTTTATATTTCCGCCAGGTGGCCTTATATTTGCCAGGTGGTTTATATTTGCCAGGCCTGGCTTTACACTTTTCCAGGTGGCTTATATTTGGCCAGGTTTGGCCTATATTTGCCAGGCCTGGCCCTTATATCTGGCCAGGCCTGGCTTTACATCTGCTCAGGCCTGGCTCATACAGGTGGTTTATCCAGGTCTGGCTATATCTGCCAGGCCTGGCCTATACTCCGCCAGGCCTGGTACATCTGGGCCAGGCCTGGGAACATATCATCAGGCTGGGTCTATTTATACTCGCCAGGCCTGGCTTTCATATCTGCAGGCCTGGTCATACATCACAGGTCCTGCCTATATCTGGGCTTGGGTGTGGCTCATTTACATCCGGCCAGGCCTGGTTTCATACTCGCCAGGCCTGGCTCATATCGCCAGGCCTGGAACATATCTGCCAGGCCTGGCTTTATATCTGCAGGCCTGGCCTTATACTCGCCAGGCTCCATACTGGCCTGATACTGGCCATGGCCTGGCCTACTGCCAGCCTGGACATCTCAGGCCTGGTCATATCTGCCAGGCCTGGCCTTGATACCATGCAGGCCTGGCTCATATCTGGCCAGGCCTGGCATACTCCGCCGTGGCCTGGCCTATACTCGCCAGGCCTGGCCTATATCTGGCCAGGCCTGGCTCATATCTGGCCATGGCCTGGCTCATACTGGTCAGGCTGGCCTATATCTGCAGGCCTGGCTTATACGCCAGGCCTGGCCTATATCGGGCAGGCCTGGCCTATATCCCGGCCAGGGCTCCACTGAGCGTTTTTATTGCCAGGTTTGGTTTATATTTGCCAGGTTTGGTTTATATTTGCCAGGTTTGGTTTATATTTGCCAGGTTTGGTTTATATTTGCCAGGTTTGGTTTATATTTGCCAGGTTTGGTTTATATTTGCCAGGTTTGGTTTATATTTGCCAGGTTTGGTGTCCAAATTGTAATATTAGTGTCCACTTGCATATTCCTTCCTTCATTAACTGCAAACTTACGCCGCACTCTGCAGTGTTGCTACCACCTGCATTGTGGCATAATTACTCACTCCTGTGGTTGCAGGGGTCGAGTCACAGCTCCTGGGCTATTGGTTATGTTAGGCTGGGATAGTTTTCTCGGTTCAAGCAGTAACTAGGACGTAATTGGTTTTATTAAGAGTTAAATATACCATGTTATTGAATTAAATGATATTGACCTGAAAATGTGACCTACTGGGGGTAACGTGTGACCTACTGGGGGTAACGTGTGACCTACTGGGGGTAACGTGTGACCTACTGGGGGTAACGTGTGACCTACTGGGGGTAACGAGTGACCTACTGGGGGTAACGTGTGACCTACTGGGGGTAACGTGTGACCTACTGGGGGTAACGAGTGACCTACTGGGGGTAACGTGTGACCTACTGGGGGTAACGAGTGACCTACTGGGGGTAACGTGTGACCTACTGGGGGTAACGAGTGAACTACTGGGGGTAACGTGTGACCTACTGGGGGTAACGAGTGACCTACTGGGGGTAACGAGTGATCTACTGGGGGTAACGAGTGACCTACTGGGGGTAACGAGTGAACTACTGGGGGTAACGTGTGACCTACTGGGGGTAACGAGTGACCTACTGGGGGTAACGTGTGACCTACTGGGGGTAACGAGTGACCTACTGGGGGTAACGAGTGACCTACTGGGGGTAACGTGTGACCTACTGGGGGTAACGTGTGACCTACTGGGGGTAACGAGTGAACTACTGGAGGTAACGAGTGTCCTACTGGGGTAACGAGTGACCTACTGGGGCTAACGAGTGACCTACTGGGGGTAACGTGTGACCTACTGGGGGTAACGAGTGACCTACTGGGGGTAACGAGTGACCTACTGGGGGTAACGAGTGACCTACTGGGGGTAACGAGTGAATTACTGGGGGCAACGAGTGACCTACTGGGGTAACGAGTGACCTACTGGGGGTAACGAGTGACTTACTGGGGGTAACGAGTGACCTACTGGGGCTAACGAGTGACCTACTGGGGGTAACGTGTGACCTACTGGGGGTAACGAGTGACCTACTGGGGGTAACGAGTGAACTACTGGGGGTAACGAGTGTCCTACTGGGGGTAACGAGTGACCTACTGGTGCTAACGAGTGACCTACTGGGGGTAACGAGTGAATTACTGGGGGTAACGAGTGACCTACTGGGGTAACGAGTGTCCTACTGGGGGTAACGAGTGACTTACTGGGGGTAACGAGTGACCTACTGGGGCTAACGAGTGACCTACTGGGGGTAACGTGTGACCTACTGGGGGTAACGAGTGACCTACTGGGGGTAACGAGTGACCTACTGGGGGTAACGAGTGAACTACTGGGGGTAACGAGTGTCCTACTGGGGTAACGAGTGACCTACTGGGGGTAACGAGTGACCTACTGGGGGTAACGAGTGACCTACTGGGGCTAACGAGTGACATACTGGGGGTAACGAGTGACCTACTGGGGGTAACGTGTGACCTACTGGGGGTAACGTGTGACCTACTGGGGGTAACGAGTGACCTACTGGGGGTAACGAGTGACCTACTGGGGGTAACGAGTGACCTACTGGGGGTAACGAGTGACCTACTAGGGGTAACGAGTGACCTACTGGGGGTAACGAGTGACCTACTGGGGGTAACGAGTGACCTACTGGGGGTAACGAGTGACCTACTGGGGGTAACGAGTGACCTACTGTGGCTAACGAGTGACCTACTGGGGGTAACGAGTGAACTACTGGGGGTAACGAGTGACCTACTGGGGTAACGAGTGAACTACTGGGGGTAACGAGTGAACTACTGGGGGTAACGAGTGACCTACTGGGGTAACGAGTGACCTACTGGGGGTAACGAGTGACCTACTGGGGGTAACGAGTGACCTACTGGGGGTAACGAGTGACCTACTGGGGGTAACGAGTGACCTACTGGGGGTAACGAGTGAACTACTGGGGGTAAAGAGTGACCTACTGGGGGTAACGAGTGACCTAATGGGGGTAACGAGTGAGTTACTGGGGGTAACGAGTGACCTACTGGGGGTAACGAGTGACCTACTGGAGGTAACGAGTGACCTACTGGGGGTAACGAGTGATCTACTGGGGGTAACGAGTGACTTACTGGGGGTAACGAGTGACCTACTGGAGGTAACGAGTGACCTACTGGGGGTAACGAGTGACCTACTGGGGGTAACGAGTGACCTACTGGGGGTAACGAGTGACCTACTGGGGGTAACGAGTGACCTACTGGGGGTAACGAGTGACCTACTGGGGGTAACGAGTGAACTACTGGGGGTAACGAGTGACCTACTGGGGGTAACGAGTGACCTACTGGGGGTAACGAGTGACCTACTGGGGGTAACGAGTGAACTACTGGGGGTAACGAGTGAACTACTGGGGGTAACGAGTGAACTACTGGGGGTAACGAGTGAACTACTGGGGGTAACGAGTGACCTACTGGGGGTAACGAGTGACCTACTGGGGGTAACGAGTGACCTACTGGGGGTAACGAGTGACCTACTGGGGTAACGAGTGACCTACTAGGGGTAACGAGTGAACTACTGGGGGTAACGAGTGAACTACAGGGGGTAACGTGTGAACTACTGGGGGTAACGAGTGAACTACTGGGGTAACGAGTGACCTACTAGGGGTAACGAGTGAGCTACTGGGGTAACGAGTGACCTACTAGGGGTAACGAGTGAGCTACTGGGAGTAACGTATGAACTACTGTGAGTAACGAGTGAACTACTGGGTATAAACAAGTGAACTACTGATAAATGAACTACCAAGGTAAAGAAATGAAAAATAAACATGGACACGGACCAGCCAGACAATGACAACTAAAAGACCAACAAGAACACACAGCAACCAGACGATAACAAGTAACGGACCAACAAGGACACACACACCAGCCAGACAACAACAATTGCTGGTCCAACAAGGACACACATTAGGCAGACAATAACAAACAGAAACAATAACATAACTACAGACACTTGAGCTAGAGGCAGGAATTTATCCCTGCCTGCGCTCACAGTAATAAGCCAAAGTAATTAAACAAGTTCCTGGGTTTAATTACGCTCTTCAACTCCATACTAATAACCCTCCCAGTCAAGACGTTCACTAATTGCTCTCATTACTTGTGGTTCTTCCCACCACACTTCCTGTTTCCTCTCCTCACCTCATCCACCCCTGCTAGTTTGTCAGTCAACCAGTACTTTCAGTTAGTCTACCAGCCAGTTCGTCCACCTTACAGCTAGTCTGCTAGTCAGTTCATCCACCTTCCAGTTAGTCTGCCAGTCAGCTAGTCAGCCTTCCAGCTAGTCTGCCAGTTAGTTCGACGTCTCATTAAGTCTGCCAAGTATAGATTCAGTCTCAAATCAAAACAGTTCATTGCAAATCTGTTATACCTTCATACAGAATAAGGTCGATAATGATGGCAATTTCAAATTAAACATTTTAGGCCATAGTCTTTAAAAAAAATTAACTGAGCACTGCAGCAAGATCACCAGTCAACTCTATGCAAGTCAGTCCAAAATCCAACCCACTACCCAAGCATATGTCAAACATAGTTGAGACAAAATGTTTTTTAAAAAAGGAACTTAGTCTGTATTTATGTGAAAAATATTTTCATCTGTAAGTCTGAGTCATATTCTGGATTGTGAAGCTGCCAGGTTTATATAAGCCAGGACTCAAATTTGAAATATATTGTTCATCATGGTTAAGTGGTGATTGCACATTTCCTTGAACTATAGAATTATTTAGAAATAATTCTGTGGCATTAGTCCTTTCTACATAATGGCCTCTATCCTTCACATGAATGGATAAGCACTGGATTCTTCCCCTGTTGCCATTACATATTTATGCTGTTTAACTCTTGGCTCGAATGACATACCAGTTTATCCTTAATAAAAATTATCACAGGTTTGGCAGGGAATAAACCGAACCCAGAGATTCTTTGGGGGAATTTTGAATTGTTTTTCTGTGGTGTCATAAAGGCTTTGTTTACATTTAGGTATTAAAGACCTTTCGAAAGACATGATTGTTTATCACGTATGTAAAAAATTTTTTTTTTAGCTTAATAGGTTAGGTAACGTTTATCAGGAAATAGAAAAAGTGTTTTCTGACGCGGGTGTTAGATGATGGCCCTCCGTTGCAGTTTTTGGTCAAATGACAGAGGTCTTCTGCTGGCTTATAGTCATAGCAATAACCATTTAGTATTTCAGAATATGGGAGAGAGAAGCTTACAACGACGTTTCGGTCTGACTTAGACCATTTACAGAGTCACTTTGTAAATGGTCCAAGTCCGACCGAAACGTCGTTGTAAGCTTCTCTCTCCCATGTGCGGGTTATTTGTGTATCTGTGGATATAAAAAGGATGCAATGTCAGATTTTTTCGATTTGTTAATTATAAAAGTCAGAGTTGTATTCAATATGCTCTCAAAATATAAATTAAAAACACGCTGTGTAACCCATGACCGATTATTTGAATAGTGATATATGTAAGAACAAATATTTAGGAAAAAAATGGGGGGGTTCACTTTCCCTGTTCTGTAAAATCAGATATAAAAACACTAAGATAAAGAAAAAGTAACGTAAATCTTTAATAATAATCACGTACCAAAATAATTTTTTTGAATCAGGTAACCCCAAAAAAAAAAAAAATTCCCAGGACAGTCACGTATATATATTACTAAAATCAGCTGATGTATAAAGCCGAGGGCGGAAGTACGATCCATGATAAAAGGCAGCCGGGTAATGGTGATAAGCCGGTAAGTGAGGATGGTGGCACCCAGCCAAGCTAGGTGTTGTACTCGTCATCCAAGGACATACGGTGGTGTGGATGCTTCTGAGCTAATTTCATTCTACTCCCTGTTTGGTGTACCAGACCAACGAGCTCAGAGGCATCCATACCACCGAGTGTTCTTGGATGACGAGTACAATACCTAGCTTGACTGGGTGCGCCATTCTTGAGAATTGTGTGGTCCGGTGGACTAAAGCGTCATGTGTCTTTCGCTCACCATGAGGCTGGCCAAACCAGCATGGGTTCGATTTCTTGGCTAGTCGCAGTGTGGAAGTGGAACAGAATTCTTCCTCCGTAAGCCAAGTGTGTCGTAAGAGGCGACTAAAATGCCGGGAGCAAGGGGCTAGTAACCCCTTCTCCTGTATATATTACTAAATGTAAAAGGAGAAACTTTCGTTCTTGCTTTTGGGCCACCCCGCCTTGGTGGGATACTGCCGGTGTGTTGAAAGAAGAAATATATATATATATATATATATATATATATATATATATATATATATATATATATATATATATATATATATATATATATATATATATATATATATATATATAATGTATGTAGTGCCCAATAAGTAAAACTTGCAATTTTGGCTTATATAGCAACGCTCTGTTTGCTGAATAAGAAAAGCAAAAATTTGTGTGTGCAATAATTTCGCAAAAAACATCCTGAACCAAACAAAAAAATTTATCTAAAATATATTTAGTTGGATTAGGCTAAATTAGGTAAGTTTTGTAAGGATCTTTTAGTACAAAATTAACATAAACGAGAAAATATATCTCTTTAAAGGTATAAGAGGAATTTCTAGAAAGGACTTAATTTTAAATGAGTTCTTGCTAATTGACTAGTTTAATCTATTCGGCAAGACAAACACACACACACACACACACACACACACACACACACACACACACACACACACACACACACACACACACACACACACACACACACACACACATAACTTTGATCATGCACATGTACGGGTGAGTCATAATAATAGCTTGTAGGATTATCCCCATTTATGATTAGCAATGAATTTTCGGTTTCCCTGACAGAGACTTTATGATGCTCCATCAGATGGTGATGAGGCTATTAAACTGTCTCTGAAAGGAAGAGACTGTGACAGCCCTCAGCAGCAGCTGCAGATTTAGTTAAATCCAAAGAGTCTGTCTCATAAATCCTCTGTTAATTTTGTAGATATGTCTCGATTCATTTTGATTGTTGATGGAATGGGAATAATGGACGAAAATTGTGGATCAAGAGAATGTGCAGAGAATTTCACTTATCAAGAGAATGTGAAGAGAATTTCACTTATCAAGAGAATGCGAAGAGAATTTCACTATCGACAGTGATTTAAATCCTACTAACAGTCCTTCCAGTAGCAAAGGTGACAAATACCTTGCGATTTATTCCTAAATAATAATGGAATGCTTGGAACCACATCAACACACTTAAATAATTCTTAAGAAGCGCAGCTCTTGCCTACTTACTGTCTTATTGTTGAACTGGTGATGGTTCAGGGGTACTTAGGTACATATACGCATATACACATCTGCATGCGTGTGCATAAGTAAACATGTGCACTGGTACATATATACACATAAACATACAAAGGTAAATACACACACACACACACACACACACACGGAGTATAATCTAAGGGGTCAGAGACTACAAACCTCACTCAAGGAAAAAGTTCTTGGGGTGAGTATAACACCTGAGGCACACATAAACCAAATAACTGCTTCAACATATGGGCGCCTAGCAAGCCTAAGAACAGTTTGGAACCCACATCTAGCCAAGCACGTAAAGAAACTAGAGAAAATGCGAAGGTTTGCAACAAGACTAGTCTTAGAGCTAAGGGGTATGTTCTACGAGGAGAGGTTAAAGGAAATCAACCTGACGACACTGGAGGACAGGAAAGGGGAGGGGAAGTTGAAGACACAGATGAATCATAGGAATGTTAGGAAGTATTTCTTCATTCACAGAGTAGTCAGGAACTGGAATAGTTTGGGAAGCGATGTAGTGGAGTCAGGATCCATTCATAGCTTTAAGCAGAGGTATGATTAAGCTCATGGTTCAGGGAAAGCGACCTAGTGGCGACCAGTAAAGAGGCGGGGCCAGGAGCTATAAATCGACCCCTGCAACCACAACTAGGTAAGTACAACTAGGTGAGTACACACACACACATTTTTTTAGCTACACTGGATTTTTTATGGCGCTGCTCTGTTCGTGAAATCCGGTAAACGGGATGCCTGTGTCGGATGGCGCATTAAACAAAATGCTTATGCATTTTATTATTATTACTATTAATACATTCATGGGAGAGTAGAGGCATTTCAGCGCCTTGAGTAACGGGATGCAGTAAGGCTACGTCCAAGTAATGTCAGGTCAGGTCCAGTTTCTTTACTGAATGACGTCTTACCGATGTCAGTGTACCTCACTGTACGGTTATGTACTAACAATATCCAAATAAACATTTTGAAGGGGAAGACGCTTTTGTTCATTATTCCATGCTTTTGTTACCTATATTCCATTTCTAATTTCTGTTTATTTAACCTAATGCATTTGTTTATATATTACATATATATATATATATATATATATATATATATATATATATATATATATATATATAGATTCAACTATATCATTTTTTTTTCACTATAATTATTACTTGTCTTTGTGTATCCCAGGATTTTGAGTGGAGTTGATCTATTCCTTGATGTCTGTAATTATTGTTTTATTTTAAACATTTATGCGCATATTCAGTGAAGTTGCAGAGATTGGTGGATAAATTTGGTAGGGTGTGCAAAAGAAGAAAATTAAAGGTGAATACAGGAAAGAGTAAGGTTATGAGGATAACAAAAAGATTAGGTGATGAAAGATTGAATATCAGATTGGAGGGAGAGAGTATGGAGGAGGTGAATGTATTCAGATATTTGGGAGTGGACGTGTCAGCGGATGGGTCTATGAAAGATGAGGTGAATCATAGAATTGATGAGGGGAAAAGAGTGAGTGGTGCACTTAGGAGTCTGTGGAGACAAAGAACTTTGTCCTTGGAGGCAAAGAGGGGAATGTATGAGAGTATAGTTTTATCAACGCTCTTATATGGGTGTGAAGCATGGGTGATGAATGTTGCAGCGAGGAGAAGGCTGGAGGCAGTGGAGATGTCATGTCTGAGGGCAATGTGTGGTGTGAATATAATGCAGAGAATTCGGAGTTTGGAAGTTAGGAGGAGATGCGGGATTACCAAAACTGTTGTCCAGAGGGCTGAGGAAGGGTTGTTGAGGTGGTTCGGACATGTAGAGAGAATGGAGCGAAACAGAATGACTTCAAGAGTGTATCAGTCTGTAGTGGAAGGAAGGCGGGGTAGGGGTCGGCCTAGGAAAGGTTGGAGAGAAGGGGTAAAGGAGGTTTTGTGTGCGAGGGGCTTGGACTTCCAGCAGGCATGCGTGAGCGTGTTTGATAGGAGTGAATGGAGACAAATGGTTTTTAATACTTGACGTGCTGTTGGAGTGTGAGCAAAGTAACATTTATGAAGGGGTTCAGGGAAACCGGCAGGCCGGACTTGAGTCCTGGAGATGGGAAGTACAGTGCCTGCACTCTGAAGGAGGGGTGTTAATGTTGCAGTTTAAAAACTGTAGTGTAAAGCACCCTTCTGGCAAGACAGTGATGGAGTGAATGATGGTGAAAGTTTTTCTTTTTCGGGCCACCCTGCCTTGGTGGGAATCGGCCAGTGTGATAATAAAAAATAATAAATAAAAAATAATTCAGTGTAATTATTATACACCTTGAGTGCCCTTCAAAGTGTCATGCATAACAATTATCCCACATTAATAAACATATGGATAAAGTGACGAGAGTTTTGCCTACTGCTTATACCAAGGGTTTCAGCTCTAACAGCCAGTAATAGCAGGCTTCCCTCGCTTGTAGTTTATTCTTATATTTTCCATAAGTGGAAACCTGTGCTTATATAAAACACGCATTAACTCTATCTTTTTTTCTTTTTGTATTATTTCTTTTGTATTTTATATTATATACTTTATTCTCACTCTTTGACCCAAAAAATTAAAATAGTCACTATGATGGATGTTGAGTGGATGATGACTGACGTACCAGTGAACTTCATCATATTGATAGTGACACAGTTTGATGGTATGGTTTGTTTGCAATCGTGTCATTACGATTTCGTGAGTCAAATTGACGGTTTTGAGGGGACTTGAGCTAGAGTTCGCCAAGGCTGGAGATTCCTCTGTAAAAACTTGCATTTGTGGTCACAGTGGTGCCTATGCTAACCTTCCTGTGGTGTAGAAATATACATATTTGGATGAATCTTATTGTAGCTAGCTGGTCCAGTGGCTAACGCGTCGGTCTGGAGTTTCTGATTCTCTGATCACGGGTTCTAACCCCACCCGAGGTATGGTTAGTATTAGTAGTAGGTAGATACTGGTCAGTAATGGGAGAGAAGACTCGGGAGTATTGGGGATGGTTGGTCTTCTGGTGTGAAAAGCAGCACAATGGTAGGTGTCTTATTCAGATTTCGTAAAGAAATTCTGACTTTCCATGCACAGGTCTGAGAGACTCCCTGGAAACACCATTTACATTTCCTTCAGTGAAACACAGAACTTGTGTAAAATATTCCAGCCCCGTGCGACGTTGGTTTGTGACGCTTCTATCCTCTGGTTACCTGTGTTACTGGTAGCTGGTGTGTGACTGTGGTGGTTACCTAGGTGTTGTGGTTATTGCTTTGTGGTGGTTGTAGTCTGTGATTTTATGTTGTGGTTATCTGTGTGGTAGCTATGTGATTTTTGTGTTGTGGTTGTTGTACGAGTAGAAGCTATGTTTCAACTTTGCGTATTTGTGGTTGCAAGGGCTGAGACTGCTCCTGGTACCCCGCATATCAGCTGGACGCTACTTGGTTCACTCTCACCTGACAGCGTGAACCCTATCATACCTATTATTAAAGCTAGGTATGGATCCTTCCTCAATCACTGCCATCTCTAGATCGTTCCATCTCCTGACCACTCATCTGTGTTTTTAGCCTCCAGCTGCGCCCTCGTGTACCTGACATTTACCTCTCAAACAGACCCACACTGTCCACCCAATCACTTACTCTCGGTATTTTGTCGTAATCATGTAAGCCCTAGTCTTTCAGTCTTTTGTTATTAGACTTAGCTCCTTTAGTCTCTCTTCATAACTTGTAACCTTCAGCACTGGGGGCAATCTCGTAATAAATTTTTGTCCTCTTTCCAGTTTCGAAACATTCTTTCAAATGCGGGTTCCCTACTGACGCTATGTTCTCAGTTCCTGGAAGATATCCTTAGACATACCAATCTCGCAATTTTTGTTGTCTCTGTGATATTTATGGGAGTGTTGGAGGTTGCTAAAGCATGTGTGGTGGAGGTGGTGGTTGACTGAGTAGTAAAGTGAATACTGGTGATCGGTGATAGCTATTGATTTTGTCTCAGTAATTGACGGTGCTCGCTAATAGCTGGTGTTCTGGTGGTTGTCGTCTTAGTGGTAGTTAAGGGAGTGTTTGTGGTCGCTGCTAGCTGGCGTTATTGTAGTTGTGATGAATGGTTTGAAAAACCGACAAGTTGAAGATTGAGACACTTATGCAGCATATGGGAATCTTTATTCAGGAAACGTTTCGCCACACAGTGGCTTCATCAGTCCAATACAAAGAGGAAGGCGTAAGGAGAGGAGGAGAATGAGGTAATCAGTCCCTCAACCTGGAGTCGATGTGTTCAGTCCATCAATCTTGTAGAATGTAGTTGTTTGTCTCTGTGGTAGTTCAGTGGTTACAAACGACACTTTTTCAAGTAATATTTCGTCTGGTATTGGTAGTTACAGTGATGTCTTGGTAGTGGAATCAAATTTTTGTTAGCTGGTTGTGGTCTTAAAGGATGGAAAAACACACAAAAGCGGTATAATGCGATCCATTATTGGCAACGTTTCGCCCACACAATGGACTTTATCGTCAATAAACGTTCTCATTATATTGCATTTGTGTCAATTTGTCCATCGTGTCCGTATTGTAAACCATTCATACCCGGTCTTCAAGATTGTTAAGTTAATGTTAGTTATTGTTTCTTGGCGGTTGTTAGTGGTTGCAGTTATGAGTGGCATTTTGTAGCCGGCTGCAACTTGCATGTCACCATTCATTGTCACCACCTGTTGACAATGAGTGACTTCTTGGGCCTGTTGGGTCGCTAGACACATCCACGGTTAGAGACTGAACACATCGATTCCAGGCTGAGGGACTGCTTACCTCAAACTCCTCCTCTCCTTACACATTTCTACTTTGTATTGGACTGATGAAGCCACTGTGTGGCGAAAAGTTTCTTCAGTAAAGATTCCCATATGTTGCATAAGTGTCTCAATTTTTCAACATCCACTGTTAACACCTGTTAACGCCACCTACTCGCGTGTTTACTACTACCTATTGTCACAACCTTTCATAATGACTCATTGTCACTATTTGTTAGCTTACTGGGGACATCCTGCTATTATCACCTGGTAACTTACACGACAACTGCTTTTCTCTGTGAGTTCTGCTGTTGGAGTTGTTGCTGAGGTAGAGAGGCGGGCGTATGAAGTAAAGATGTATCGGAAGAGAACATTTAGATATCCGCGGATGTTGATGTGAATGAGGATGTCTTACTTATTTTGCGGATGCGGATGCAGATGCGGATGTAAGAAAGTGTGCGGATGTTCCGCGGATGCGGATATCAGATACATCACTGTGAAAACTAATCCTCCATAACAGAGATGGGAATAATGGTGATAAAAATAATGGGAGTGTTTTATATCGTTGAATAAATTAATTCTCAGCCATTACCAGCGCTGAACGTGAAAGGGATGTATGATTAATGTAACATAACTGAGAAATCTGCATAGAAATCACTTAACATTCAGGGAATGTTAAAGCTGATGAATGGTTAGGATGAGTGACGAATACTACACAGTATCTAATATTACTTTTCAAGGAATTGGATCACTCGTGCATGGCATTAATACAAGCACAGTAGAGTATTCAGGGTATTGGATCACTCGTGCATGGCATTAATACGAGCACAGTAGAGTATTCAGGGTATTGGACCACTCGTGCATGGCATTAATACAAGCACAGTAGAGTATTCAGGGTATTGGATCACTCGTGCATGGCATTAATACAAGCACAGTAGAGTATTCAGGGTATTGGATCACTCGTGCATGGCATTAATACGAGCACAGTAGAGTATTCAGGGTATTGGACCACTCGTGCATGGCATTAATACGAGCACAGTAGAGTATTCAGGGTATTGGACCACTCGTGCATGGCATTAATACGAGCACAGTAGAGTATTCAGGGTATTGGACCACTCGTGCATGGCATTAATACGAGCACAGTAGAGTATTCAGGGTATTGGACCACTCGTGCATGGCATTAATACAAGCACAGTAGAGTATTCAGGGTATTGGATCACTCGTGCATGGCATTAATACGAGCACAGTAGAGTATTCAGGGTATTGGACCACTCGTGCATGGCATTAATACGAGCACAGTAGAGTATTCAGGGTATTGGATCACTCGTGCATGGCATTAATACAAGCACAGTAGAGTATTCAGGGTATTGGATCACTCGTGCATGGCATTAATACGAGCACAGTAGAGTATTCAGGGTATTGGACCACTCGTGCATGGCATTAATACGAGCACAGTAGAGTATTCAGGGTATTGGACCACTCGTGCATGGCATTAATACGAGCACAGTAGAGTATTCAGGGTATTGGACCACTCGTGCATGGCATTAATACGAGCACAGTAGAGTATTCAGGGTATTGGACCACTCGTGCATGGCATTAATACGAGCACAGTAGAGTATTCAGGGTATTGGACCACTCGTGCATGGCATTAATACAAGCACAGTAGAGTATTCAGGGTATTGGATCACTCGTGCATGGCATTAATACGAGCACAGTAGAGTATTCAGGGTATTGGACCACTCGTGCATGGCATTAATACGAGCACAGTAGAGTATTCAGGGTATTGGACCACTCGTGCATGGCATTAATACGAGCACAGTAGAGTATTCAGGGTATTGGACCACTCGTGCATGGCATTAATACGAGCACAGTAGAGTATTCAGGGTATTGGACCACTCGTGCATGGCATTAATACGAGCACAGTAGAGTATTCAGGGTATTGGACCACTCGTGCATGGCATTAATACGAGCACAGTAGAGTATTCAGGGTATTGGACCACTCGTGCATGGCATTAATACGAGCACAGTAGAGTATTCAGGGTATTGGACCACTCGTGCATGGCATTAATACGAGCACAGTAGAGTATTCAGGGTATTGGACCACTCGTGCATGGCATTAATACGAGCACAGTAGAGTATTCAGGGTATTGGACCACTCGTGCATGGCATTAATACGAGCACAGTAGAGTATTCAGGGTATTGGACCACTCGTGCATGGCATTAATACGAGCACAGTAGAGTATTCAGGGTATTGGACCACTCGTGCATGGCATTAATACGAGCACAGTAGAGTATTCAGGGTATTGGACCACTCGTGCATGGCATTAATACGTGCACAGTAGAGTATTCAGGGTATTGGACCACTCGTGCATGGCATTAATACAAGCACAGTAGAGTATTCAGGGTATTGGACCACTCGTGCATGGCATTAATACGAGCACAGTAGAGTATTCAGGGTATTGGATCACTCGTGCATGGCATTAATACAAGCACAGTAGAGTATTCAGGGTATTGGACCACTCGTGCATGGCATTAATACAAGCACAGTAGAGTATTCAGGGTATTGGATCACTCGTGCATGGCATTAATACAAGCACAGTAGAGTATTCAGGGTATTGGATCACTCGTGCATGGCATTAATACAAGCACAGAAGAGTATTCAGGGTATTGGACCACTCGTGCATGGCATTAATACGAGCACAGTAGAGTATTCATGGTATTGGATCACTCGTGCATGGCATTAATACGAGCACAGTAGAGTATTTAGGGTATTGGACCACTCGTGCATGGCATTAATACAAGCACAGTAGAGTATTCAGGGTATTGGATCATTCGTGCATGGCATTAATACAAGCACAGAAGAGTATTCAGGGTATTGGACCACTCGTGCATGGCATTAATACAAGCACAGTAGAGTATTCAGGGTATTGGACCACTCGTGCATGGCATTAATACAAGCACAGTAGAGTATTCAGGGTATTGGATCACTCGTGCATGGCATTAATACAAACACAGAAGAGTATTCAGGGTGTTGGACCACTCGTGCATGGCATTAATACAAGCACAGTAGAGTATTCAGGGTATTGGACCACTCATGCATGGCATTAATACGAGCACAGTAGAGTATTCAGGGTATTGGACCACTCGTGCATGGTATTAATACGAGCACAGAAGAGTAGCAAAAACACAAATTATAAGTTAGGAACACTACATCAGATCACCAGGACAAAACACACGCACTTTATGGAAAGAACAGTATATTCCGGCATATAAGGCGCACGAGTGTTGACTTCTTGCTGTCACCATGTTACCAAGCAGTTGTAACGTAACGTTAGTAAACAACTGCTAAAGTGTAACTAAAAGCTTACCCTTGACCCTGACCTTGAGTACAGGCTGATTTTTCAAGACCCTTTTCGGGAAAAAACGTGCGTCTTATACGCCGGAAAATACAGTAGGCGTGTGCCTACTGAAATATAACAATGAACGTTGAATATTTTTTTAACAACATTCCTTAAATATAAAAAGTTTTATAATTAAACAGGAATTTCATAATTGCCTTTGATGCATATATTGACATTAGAAAAATATTAGGAAATAATTTATATACGTATTTTTTTACTAATTTAATAGATTAGTTTTTGTTATAATATGGTAAACGCTCATTAAGCTCATTAACCTCATTAACCACATTAACCTCATTAACCACATTAACCTCATTAACCACATTAACCTCATTCACCACATTAACCTCATTAACCACATTAACCTCATTCACCACATTAACCTCATTAACCACATTAACCTCATTAACCACATTAACCTCATTAACCACATTAACCTCATTAACCACATTAACCTCATTAACCACATTAACCTCATTAACCACATTAACCTCATTAACCACATTAACCTCATTAACCACATTAACCTCATTAACCACATTAACCTCATTAACCACATTAACCTCATTAACCACATTAACCTCATTAACCACATTAACCTCATTAACCACATTAACCTCATTAACCACATTAACCTCATTAACCACATTAACCTCATTAACCACATTAACCTCATTAACCACATTAACCTCATTAACCACAGTAACCTCATTAACCACATTAACCTCATTAACCACATTAACCTCATTAACCACATTAACCTCATTAACCACATTAACCTCATTAACCACATTAACCTCATTAACCACATTAACCTCATTAACCACATTAACCTCATTAACCACATTAACCTCATTAACCACATTAACCTCATTAACCACATTAACCTCATTAACCACATTAACCTCATTAACCACATTAATGCTAAAAAAAATCACTAAACAAATGGCATTGAATTATTTACCAAACTGCAGCCAGCCGGGATTTGATCCTGCGATACATTCTCCCACCTCAAGTATTATTATAATCAAGGATTATGCAGCGCCTGTGGGGAGGATGTGGAAGGTATTCAGGCTTAATTCAGGGAACTGGAGCACAGATCCAGTTCCCAAGATCAAGAGCCCCTCAACAGCGTCAAGGAACCTTCCTTGAGGGGACTCCCGCCTGAAGAGACAGAACAACGTTCAAATCGCCTGAACGACTCAACCAGCGATGTTTCAAAGATCATGCACCCAGCAAAGCTAGGTGTTATTCATGATCCGAAGACACTTGTGGTAGTGGTAAGCTAGAGACTAATTTCAACCAACTCTCCTTTCTTAGATCGCTGGTTGAGTGGTTAAGCAATGTGAACATTCTTCTGTCTCTTGAGGAGGGAGAATGTGTCGCAGGATCTAATCCCGGCCGGCTGCAGTTTGGTAAATTATATATGTATATATATATATATATATATATATATATATATATATATATATATATATATATATATATATATATATATATATATATATATATATATATATATTCTTGCCGAATAGGTAAAACTTGAGATTTTTGCTTAAATAACAATGCTCTTCCCTCCGAAAGATGCAATCGAAAATTTGTATATGCAATAATTTCACAAAAATCATTCTGAAACTAACGAAAATAATACATTTCTTTGTTTGCTTATTATTAAATTATTGCAAACTTACCTCAAATATATTTAGTTGGATTAGGCTAAATTAAATTGCGCTTGTTATAATAAGGTCAGGTAAGTTTTCTAAGTTGCTTTTGGTACAAAACTGTTAATTTTTACATTAACATGAATGAAGAAAATATGTCTTTAAATGTATAAGAGAAAATTTTAGAAAGGACTTAATATATATGTGCCAGGGAGGTACTATCATCCTGCCAAGTGAGTGTAAAACGAAAACCTGTAATTGTTTTACATGATGGTAGGATTGCTGGTTTCTTTTCTGTCTCACAAACCTGCAAGATTTCAGGTACGTCTTGCTACTTCTACTTACACTTAGGTCACACTACACATACATGTACAAACATATATATACACACCCCTCTGGGTTTGCTTCTATTTTCTTGCTAGTTCTTGTTCTTGTTTATTTCCTTTTATCTCCATGGGGAAGTGGAACAGAATTCTTCCTCCGTAAGCCATGCGTGTTGTAGGAGGCGACTAAAATGCCGGTTTGTTGAAATAAGATATATGTGGTTATTTATACATTTGTAAAGATGTCCATTTGTATACCTGTGTTACCCTCTGTCATAAGCTATTGTCACTAGACATCTGTCCTAGTTCTAGTGTGTGTGCGTGTGTGTGTGTGTGTACTCACATAGGTGTGGTTGCAGAGGTCGAGTCATAGCTCCTGGTCGCTACTGGGTCACTCTCCCTGAACCAGGAGATTCATCATACCTCTGCTTAATTAAAGTTATGTATGGATCCTGCCTCCACTACATCGCTTCCCAAACTATTCCACTTCCTGACTACTCTGTGACTGAAGAAATACTTCCTAACATCCCTGTGATTCATTTGTGTCTTCAACTTCCAACTGTGTCCCCTTGTTGCTGTGTCCCATCTCTGGAACATCCTCTGTCCACCTTGTCAATTCCTCTCAGTATTTTATATGTCGTTATCATGTCCCCACTATCTCTCCTGTCCTCCAGTGTCGTCAGGTCGATTTCCCTTAACCTCTCCTCGTAGGACATACCTCTTAGCTCTGAAACTAGTCTTCTTGCAAACCTTTGCACTTTCTCTAGTTTCTTTACATGCTTGGCTAGGTGTGGGTTCCAAACTGGTGCCGCATACTCCACTATGGGCCTAACGCACTCGGTGTACAGGGTCCTGAACGATTCCTTATTAAGATGTCGGAATGCTGTTCTGAGGTTTGCTAGGCGCCCATATGCTGCAG
>NC_091340.1:27848091-27998091 GCF_038502225.1 Cherax quadricarinatus | reverse complement strand
AGGGGTACACATAGCGCCTCTGCTCCCTCTCTCAATACCCATGGGGAGATGTTATCTGGCCCCATTGCCTTTGAGGTATCTAGCTCACTCAGAAGCCTCTTCACTTCTTCCTCGGTTGTGTGCACTGTGTCCAGCACTTGGTGGTGTGCCCCACCTCTCCGTCTTTCTGGAGTCCCTTCTGTCTCCTCTGTGAACACTTCTTTGAATCTCTTGTTGAGTTCTTCACATACTTCACGGTCATTTCCTGTTGTCTCTCCTCCTTCCTTCCTTAGCCTGATTACCTGGTCCTTGACTGTTGTTTTCCTCCTGATGTGGCTGTACAACAGTTTCGGGTCAGATTTGGCTTTCGCTGCTATGTCATTTTCATATTGTCTTTGGGCCTCCCTTCTTATCTGTGCATATTCGTTTCTGGCTCTACGACTGTTCTCCTTATTCTCCTGGGTCCTTTGCCTTCTATATTTCTTCCATTCCCTAGCACACTTGGTTTTTGCCTCCCTGCACCTTTGGGTAAACCATGGGCTCATCCTGGCTTTTTCATTACTCCTGTTACCCTTGGGTACAAACCTCTCCTCAGCCTCCTTGCATTTTGTTGCTACATATTCCATCATCTCATTAACTGGCTTCCCTGCCAGTTCTCTGTCCCACTGAACCCCGTTCAGGTAGTTCCTCATTCCTGTGTAGTCCCCTTTCTTGTAGTTTGGCTTCATTCGTCCTGGCCTTCCTGCTTCTCCCTCCACTTGTAGCTCTACTGTGTATTCGAAGTTTAAAACCACATGGTCACTGGCCCCAAGGGGTCTTTCATATGTGATGTCCTCGATATCTGCACTACTGAAGGTGAATACTAAGTCCAGCCTTGCTGGTTCATCCTCTCCTCTCTCTCTTGTAGTGTCCCTTACGTGTTGGTACATGAAGTTCTCCAGTACCACCTCCATCATCTTAGCCCTCCATGTATCTTGGCCCCCATGTGGGTCCAAGTTCTCCCAATCGATCTCCTTGTGGTTAAAGTCACCCATGATCAGGAGCTTTGCCCTGCATGCATGAGCTCTTCTGGCCACTCTAGCCAGTGTGTCAACCATCTCTCTATTGCTCTCGTCGTACTCTTGCCTTGGCCTCCTGCTGTTCTGTGGTGGGTTATACATCACTGCTATTACCACCTTGGGACCTCCAGAGTGAAGTGTTCCCACTATGTAATCACTTTCTTCTCCGCTATCTCCTCTCTCCAGCTCATCAAAATTCCAGCGATTTTTGATCAGCAACGCCACTCCTCCACCCCCCCTGTTCCCTCTGTCTTTCCTCAGGATTTGGTATCCCGTTGGAAAGATGGCATCTGTTATCATACCTGTAAGCTTGGTTTCTGTGAGAGCTATGATGTCCGGTGATGCTTCTTTGACTCTTTCGTGCCACTCCTCCCACTTATTTGTTATTCCATCAGCGTTTGTGTACCATACCTTCAGTTTCCTTTCCAACACTGTGGTTTGGGGGGCCTGTGAGGGTGGGAGACCTGGTGGCATACTGTGGGATTCTATAGCTCGGTGTTGGGTGGAGGCTGTGGGTATGGATTGTAGTGTGTGTTGGGATGGTGTGATAGGTTGTATGGTTCTGAGAGTAGTTGTGTGTGTGCTTGCCCTTGCTGTTCTGTCCTGCTCTGACTGACCTCTGCTGATTCCCTCCTTGTCTCTTTTCCTAGCTCCTTTCGCTTTTTTGTCCTCTCCCTCAGCTGCTGTCGTTCTGATTTTGTTCTGTCTCTGTCTAGGAACACCCTCTTGTACTCTTCCGAGTATTTCAGTCGTGGTTTCTCTTGGAGGATCCTGTTCCGCACTGTTTCCGTCCTGAGAATCAGCTTGATTGGTCGTTTTCTCCCCTTCGAGTACCCCCCTATTCTCTGAAAATTTACTATCTTGTCCATCTCTTCACCTATTTCCGTGATGATTTTCTCAATCTCCTTTCTTTCTTCCTGCTTCCTTTCAGTGTGTGTCCTTTCCTCTCTCTCCTGAAGCCCATGGATAAACACTGATTTTGCCCTTTCTTCCTCCCATTGCCTCACCCTCTGTGACTCTGGATCCTGCCTGTATGTGGTCAGTTTCTCCCTTGATTTTTCCAGTGGCTCTTGATAGCCTTGTTGTGCCTCAGCATTCGACCTATCACCCTCTCCATCTGCAACCAGCTGATCTTCCCTTTCACTCCTTGGTCCTCCTTGGCAGATTGATGTGACCTTAGCATAATTCATAATTCCTTCCTTCCTGTTCAGCCTCGCAGCTTCATATGCTGTGTCTTCTCTGGTCACTGCCCCTGTAACTCGCTTCAGCCTATTTATCTCAACTTCTAGGACCCTTATCTTGGCTACTGCACTTTCGACTTGTGCCTCCCAATTCTTTGTCTCCTTCTCCAACCTCCTTTCCAATTTCACAGAGAGCTCTTTCTCCATTTTTTCAGAAAGCTCTCCTAATTTTCTCTCCCACTCTTGTTCCATCCTTTTCCACTGCTCCTCCATCCACTCCTCCCTACCCGAACCATTCTCATCTGATCCTTGGTTCCTGCGAGTCCCCACCATTTTTTTTTTTTTTTTTTAAGAGTAGGAGAGGGGAGAGTTAGAAGGGAAAATGGGGACGAGAGAGAGCAAGAGAGAGAGAGAGCAAGAGAGAGAGAGAGCAAGAGAGAGAGCAAGAGAGAGAGAGAGCAAGAGAGAGAGAGAGCAAGAGAGAGAGAGAGAGCAAGAGAGAGAGAGATCAAGAGAGAGAGAGAGCAAGAGAGAGAGAGAGCAAGAGAGAGAGAGAGAGCAAGAGAGAGAGAGCAAGAGAGAGAGAGAGCAAGAGAGAGAGAGAGCAAGAGAGAGAGAGAGCAAGAGAGAGAGAGAGAGCAAGAGAGAGAGAGAGCAAGAGAGAGAGCAAGATAGAGAGAGAGCAAGAGAGAGAGAGAGCAAGAGAGAGAGAGCAAGAGAGAGAGAGAGCAAGAGAGAGAGAGAGCAAGAGAGAGAGAGAGCAAGAGAGAGAGAGAGCAAGAGAGAGAGAGAGCAAGAGAGAGAGAGAGCAAGAGAGAGAGAGAGCAAGAGAGAGAGAGAGCAAGAGAGAGAGAGAGCAAGAGAGAGAGAGAGCAAGAGAGAGAGCAAGAGAGAGAGAGAGAGCAAGAGAGAGAGAGAGCAAGAGAGAGAGTAAGAGAGAGAGAGAGAGAGCAAGAGAGAGAGCAAGAGAGAGAGAGCAAGAGAGAGAGAGAGAGAGAGAGAGAGAGAGAGAGAGAGAGAGAGAGAGAGAGAGAGAGAGAGAGAGAGAGAGAGGGGGAGGGAGGGAGGGAGGGAGAAAGGGAAGGCAAAGAGGGGGAGAAGGGGGAAAGAGGGGGGAGATGGAAGAGCGAGAGGGGAGAGAGGCTAGGGGGGGAGAGAGTGGATGATGGGAGAGTGGTGGGGAAAGGGAGAGGGGAGAGATAAAGGGAGGGGACAGATGTTAGAGGGGGAGAGATGTTAGAGGGGGGGAGGTGTTAGAGGTAAGAGATGTTAGAGGGGAAAGATGGGAGAGGGAATAGAGAGAGAGAGATATGTAGAGAGTGATAGGTAGAGAGAGAGATATAGGTAAAGAGTGAGAGAGGTAGAGATAGGTCTACTTAGTGTAGAAAGAGGGGTGTGTGTGTGTGTGTGTGTGTGTATGTGTGTATGTGTATGTATGTGTGTGTGTGTGTGTGTGTGTGTGTGTGTGTGTGTGTGTGTGTGTGTGTGTGTGTGTGTGTGTTTGTGTGTATGTATGTGTGTGTGTGTGTGTGTACTCACCTAATTGTACTCACCTAATTGTGGTTGCAGGGGTCGAGACTCAGCTCCTGGCCCCGCTTCTTCACTGATCGCTACTAGGTCCTCTCTCTCTCTCCTTCCTGAGCTGAATCATACCTCTTCTTAAAACTATGTATGGTTCCTGCCTCCACTAATTCACTTGCTAGGCTATTCCACTTGCTGACAACTCTATGACTGAAGAAATACTTCCTAACGTCCCTGTGACTCGTCTGAGTCTTCAGCTTCCAGTTGTGATCCCTTGTCCCTGTGTCCCCTCTCTGGAACATTCTATCTCTGTCCACCTTGCCTATTCCCCGCAGTATCTTGTATGTCGTTATCATGTCTCCCCTGACCCTTCTGTCCTCCAGTGTCGTCAGTCCGATTTCCCTTAACCTTTCCTCGTACGACATTCCCTTGAGCTCTGGGACTAGCCTTGTTGCAAACCTTTGTACTTTCTCTAACTTCTTGACGTGCTTGACCAGGTGTGGGTTCCAGACTGGTGCTGCATACTCCAGTATGGGCCTAACATACACAGTGTACAGTGTTTTGAACGATTCCTTATTAAAGTATCGGAACGCTATTCTCAGGTTTGCCAGGCGCCCGTACGCTGCAGCAGTTATTTGGTTGATGTGTGCCTCCGGTGATGTGCTCGGTGTTATGGTCACCCCAAGGTCTTTCTCCCTGAGTGAGGTCTGTAGTCTTTGTCCACCTAGCCTATACTCTGTCTGCGGTCTTCTTTGCCCCTCCCCAATCTTCATGACTTTGCATTTGGCTGGATTGAATTCGAGAAGCCAGTTACTGGACCACATGTCCAGCCTGTCCAGGTCTCTTTGCAGTCCTGCCTCATCCTCGTCCGATTTAATTCTTCTCATCAACTTCACGTCATCTGCGAACAGGGACACTTCAGAGTCTATTCCTTCCATCATGTCGTTCACATATATCAAAAATAGCACTGGTCCTAGAACTGACCCCTGTGGGACCCCGCTCGTAACAGGCGCCCACTCTGATACCTCTTCACGTACCATGACTCGTTGCTGCCTCCCTGTCAGGTATTCCCTGATCCATTGCAGTGCCCTCCCTTTTACATGCGCCTGATCCTCCAGCTTCTGCACTAATCTCTTGTGGGGAACTGTGTCAAAGGCCTTCCTGCAGTCTAGGAAAACGCAATCTACCCACCCCTCTCTCTCGTGTCTTACTTCTGTTACCTTGTCATAAAACTTCAGGAGGTTTGTGATACAAGATTTGCCTTTCATGAACCCATGCTGGTTTTCATTTATAATCTTGTTCCTTTCCAGGTGTTCGTATGTATGTGTGTGTGTGTGTGTGTTTGTGTACCATACCTACTTTAGGCAGGTATTCCCTTGTACACCAGGAATACTGACAACAGGAATAACTCTTGGGTTCAATGGTAGGAATATTTCACTCGTGCAAAACTGCCAACCCTTCCCTGTAAAAGCTGTCGTCTAGATCCCACTGGAACGTTCTCCCCTTTAGTAAGAGGACACGAGGGGAGGCAACGAATTGAAGAGCAAGCCCTGGAAAGTAGAGGGGGAGAGTGTGAGGGGAGGCGAGTAGAGGAGGGAATGATGACAATGGCACAGTTGCGTTGTACAGCATCATCTGTACAATGATTCACCCATCATTGGGTGACTCATTGTACAGATGATGCTGTACAATGTAATATATAAGAACAATGTAATATATAATGTAATATATAAGAAATGACTTAAATATAGCAGTTGGGAGTGATGTACTTGTGCTCTCTTACACAAATACACTTATATATATACAAAAGACAAATATGTGACCACACACACACACATAGACACACACACACACACACACACACACAGACACACACACACACACACACAGACACACACACACACACACACACCAGGAGCTCGGACTCGACCCCTGCAACCTCAACTAGGTGAGTACACACACACACACACACACACACACACACACACACACACACACACACACACACACACACACACAATTGGAATTGGAAGTCGAAGACTCAGATGAGTCAAAGGAATGTTAGGGAGTTGTCAGGAAGTGGAATAGTCTGGCAAGTGACGTAGTGGAGACAGGAACCATGCATTGCTTTAAGACGAGGTATGATAAAGCTCATGAAACAGGGAGAGAGAGGACCTAGTAGCGATCAGTGAAGAGGTGGGGCCAGGAGCTGTCTCGACCGCTGCAACCACAAATAGGTAAGTACAAATAGATGAGTACACACACACACACACACACACACACACACACACACACTCACACACACACTTATACGCACGCATATACAGCAGGTCTAGTGTCTAATCGATATGTTCCTAGGACAAAATGGGAAACAGGAAGAGGCAGTGGAGAGGGAAGCAGAAAGACCATGACGAATGAAGCCAAACTACAAGAGAGAGGGACTACACAGACACGAAGAATTTCCTACACGAGGTTCAGTAGGACAGAGAACTGGCAGGGAAGTCAGTAAACAAGATGATGGAATATGTGACAACAATATGCAAGGAGGCTGAGGAGAGGTTTGTATGAGCCCTTGGTTCACCCAAAGGTGTAGAGAGGCCAAAACCAAGTGTGCTAGAGAATGGAAGAAGTACAGAAGGCAAAGGACCCAGGAGAATAAGGAGAGCAGTCGTAGAGGCAGAAATGAATATACACAGGTAAGAAGGGAGGCCCAACGACAATACGAAAATGAGGTAGCAGCGAAAGCCAAATCTGACCCGAAGCTGTTGTACAGCCACATCAGGAGTAAACACAAGAAACGATCGCGAAGTATGTGAGGAACTCAATATGAGATTCAAAGAAGAGTTCACAAAGAAGACAGAATGAACTCCAGAAAGACGGAGAGGTGGGATACACCAAATGTTGGACACAATACATACAACAGAGGAAGAAGTGAAGAGGCTGCTAAGTGAGCTAGATACCCCAAAGGCGGTAGAGCCGGATAACATCTCTCCATGGGTCCTGAAAGAGAGAGCAGAGGCACTATGATTACCACTAGCAACAGGGCCACTACCTGAGGGCGACTACCTGAGGTATGCAAGAAAGCAAATGCAGTCTCATTTTTTAAAAGAGGAGACAGACACGAAGCATTAAACTTCAGACCAGTGTCACTGACATGTACAGTATGCAGTCATGGAGAAGAGAATCAGGAGAAGAGTGGTGGTGCACCTAGAAAGGAATGATCTCATTAGAGACAGCCAGCATGGTTCCAGGGACGGGAAATCCTGTGTCACAAACCTACTGGAGTTCTATGACAGGGTGACAGCAGTAAGACAAGAGAGAAAGGGGTGAGTAGATTGCTAATATGAATAGCAAGATCGTTGCATGCAAAAAAGGTCAGTGTTGACATTGGCTCTCAATGGCCTCTGACTCACAGAAGTGCTCAACAGCAATGAAGGCCAATGTCCCTGTTGGACCTTCACCACAGATTTCTGTTTTACTATTAATTTTGTCTTAGAACATGTGCTGGTGTGACAAACCTTATGGAGCGATGTCATCGCCCATACAGGAACTAAATATTTCCAGGTCATGGGTATTCTAATCTCAAAATAAACATTTTCTGACAGAACATTCTAGAAAGCAACTCTGGTATTAAAGCGTTGAAAATGATCAGGGCCTGATCCACCATAAGGCCTGGTCACGGACCGGGCCGCGGGGGCAGTGACACTCGAAACCCTTTCCAGGTATACGACAAGAGTCGCAACAACAGGCTTGAACTGCATATCTGACGGACTCTCAGTATTGTGATGACACGATTGTAAACAATCCACCAAACATACGTGTTAAGCCCATTAAAAACCAGTGTGTTATACACCGCACCATACCGACGTAATACAGTGTACAACTCACTGAACTTCTTGTACAATTGCTATACAGTGTGAAGTATATTTCGACATACTTTTGATCCTTCATGAATCACTGCCAACATGGAGCTTTGATCCAGGGATACTTTTCTTTCCCTTATGTCCTCAGTAATTCATCACCTTATATTTCCCGCTACTTTTCTCTTATTTTCAATTCTTCGGCAAGGTGACAATTTTCCCGTGACCTACTTCCCTCCTTTACTCTCTTCCCCGCCACACAATTTCTGACTCAATTGAAGCACTTAATTGAAGCCTTGTTCTTGTAAACCCAAGGGTATTTCCGTAATTGCTATTTTTGTCGTGAGAATTAAGTTTCCTTTACCACTGGAAGTGGACGGAGACCCAAGTGTCGTCATCAGAGCCATCTGTCGTCCCTTACCTGTGCAGGGGACAGAAACCTGAGTGTAAATGTGTCATCAGGGTCCTCTTTTCCCGATCCTGTGGAGGTGGGTTGTCAGACATCAATGCACGTTAGCAACAGAATCTCGTACATCCCTTCAGTGACAAACTCTTCTGCTATTTAAAATAAAAATGGAAAAACTGTTTATGGAAATTAAGTGTACAATTACTCCAGTTTAAAAAAAATAGTAAAGAACTGGAGATTTTTTATCAGTTTTTAGGATCACCATCCTCACTTTGGGCACTTCTCAAGTCTCTTGGATGATGATCTGATTAGTCCGGAGGATAGTTCAAACTGTCACTGTGATAGTAACAATGGACTGACGTAAAACATCGTTCCAGTCCTTGTACCATGAGAGGACAACTCTGATCTTCCAGAGTACCAGTCCATGACCAATGGTGATGTCTGTTCTGCTTGTGCCAACAGCGATACTGTCATCTTATAGACTCTCAGTTAATTTTATTAGGAATTAAAGCCTTGAAAATGTCTAACTTAGACTAAAGCGACAGTAACAGGTTTAAACTGTATATCTGAAAGACTCTCGATATTGTGATGACAAGATTGTAAACAACTCACCGAACGGAGAACTCAAACCTATGGAAAGCCTGTCCCAAAATTAGCAGGCCAGTGTGTTATGCACTGCACCATTCGTGTATAATATAGTGGAAAAACTCATTGACCTCCTTGTACAATTGTCATACAGTGTTCAAGAATGGTGTGACATACCCTTGATTCTGCATGAATCATTGTCATACAGTGTGCAAGGACGGTGTGACATACCCTTGATCCTGCATGAATCATTGTCAGCACAGAAATGATGTTCACAAGGAGCTATGTTTACAACCACTGGAACTGGAGAGTTTACCTGCTGAGAGTGATGGAACTACCAACGTGATATCAAGTAGTTTGGTTTAATGGATTTATTTTTATTGTGAAATGAGAGAGGTAAACACTGGAATGGCAATATACTTGACGATGAGTGGAGCACTGTAATAGGCCAACTGGCCTATTACAGTGCTCATCCACAAATTACATTCGTTTGTATTACTGCATAATCACAGTAACCAGTACACCGATCTTAATGAAACTCGAGGCAGTTGTTCTCGTAAGTAGGCAGATTATTCCAGAGCATATGTATATATAATATAGATAGATAGACAGTCCTAATTCGCCAATCCGGCTAATTAGGCCTAAATACCTAAGGGTATTTCCTGTCAATTAATGATTAATGTTAATTAACATCCACAGACTAGCTGTCATTTCCTGTCTTACTTTAAACATTCCTTGGCAACTGTCCTGGAGCCGGGCACTTTGAGTGGTGCCAGGCTGGTGCCTCTCTGGGCTGGTCTTGCTAGACAGAACTTCATTCTTCAACGCACTCTTCTGGACTCCCACTGAGATTTCACATTCCATTCCTTTCACTGCATTGCTTCTGAAGACGCTCTTGCAATTTGCAGGACAAAGGGCCTCCAGCAGCTTCTCTTCCACCCTCTTCTGGTGTGTGTGTGTGTATACTCACCTATTTGTACTCACCTATTTGTGGTTGCAAGGGTCGATTCATAGCTCCTGGCCCCGCCTCTTCGCTGATTGCTACTATCGCCTTAAAACTATGTATGGTTCCCGCCTCCACTACGTCACTTTCTAGGCTATTCCACGGCCTGACTACTCTATGACTGAAGAAATACTTCCTAACATCCCTTTGATTCATCTGAGTCTTCAACTTCCAATTGTGACCTCTTGTGTCTGTGTCCCATCTCTGGAACATCCCGTCTTTGTCCACCTTGTCTATTCCGCGCAGTATTTTATGTCGTTATCATGTCTCCCCTGACCCTCCTGTCCTCCAGTGTCGTCAGGCCGATTTCCCTCAACCTTTCTTCGTAGGACAATCCCCGTAGCTCTGGGACTAGTCTCGTTGCAAACCTTTGCACTTTCTCTAATTTCTTGACGTGCTTGACTAGGTGTGGATTCCAAACTGGTGCTGCATACTCCAGTATGGGCCTGACGTAAATGGTATACAGAGTCTTGAACGACTCCTTACTGAGGTATCGGAACGCTATCCGTAGGTTTGCCAGGCGCCCATATGCTGATTGATATGCGCCTCAAGAGATATGCGCGGTGTTATACTCACCCCCAGATCTTTTTCCTTGAGTGAGGTTTGCAGTCTTTGGCCATCTAAACTATATTGTGTCTGCGGTCTTCTTTGCCCTTCCCCAATCTTCATGACTGCATTTGTGTGTGTGTGCGTGTGTGTGTGTGTGTGTGTGTGTGTGTGTGTGTGTGTGTGTGTGTGTGTGTGTGTGTGTGTGTGTGTGTGTGTGTGTGTGTGTGTGTGTGTTTGTGTGTGTGTGTGTGTGTGTGTGTGTGTGTGTGTGTGTGTATGAGTGTGTGTGTGTGTGTGTGTGTGTGTGTGTGTGTGTGTGTGTGTGTGTGTGTGTGTGTGTGTGTGTGTGTGTGTGTGTGTGTGTGTGTGTGTGTGACCTGACTGAAGATAATGATAAAGCGGAATGAAGGGAGAACTATATTAAACACAGGGTGAAGAAATTTTTATCTAATAACTAAAACTAATGGAAAAGTCCTTGCAACAGGGGCACTCCTAGTCATCTTTATTGACACTCACTCACGAGGGGTATTTACGAGGGGCATTTACGAGGGGCATTTACGAGGGGCATTTACGAGGGGCATTTATTCATTACACTAAATGTAAAATGTACAATCGTATTAAATTACATTGTACGAGGCCACGTGGGCGTGGCAAACGTTTAAGTCATTATATTCAAAACTGTGGGATAACCACTCTCAAATATATGATCATAATTTTTAAAGAAGTTGACCGGAAAGCCAGCGGAAGGCTTCCATCAGATGACCAAAAGCTACAATTGCTGATCATCTCATGACTCAGACCCGCGTCAGGAAACACTTGTCCTGTTTCCTGATGAACCTTATCTAACCTAACCACTCTCCAATATCCAAATTGTACTGGTAAACGCAGTTCACCTGCCAGAGACAAGAGTAATATTAGGACGTTGATTATCACGTGAATGTGGGAACAAATATCTTCGAACCGACACAACCAGTCACTGACACATCACTACTCGTGCAGTCACCGAGAGGAGAAAACTCTATGCAAATTATACTGTTATGAACAACGTGTCAACACTGCAAGCAGTGTTGACATGTGATACTGACACTTCGAACCTTGCAATCTCATACAACTCTTGCGTACTACATACATTTACTAATGTACACTGATTCACAAATAGAATTGCTATGAGCAGCAGGGAATGTTATCTGCCAAGGATGCAAAGGTACAATACCGTGACTGGAACAATACACAAATAACCTGCACATTGGACAATGAAACTTAAGCCAACGTTGCGGGTTGTTTGTGAATATGATGTCTGGTGGGTCGGTACAAATCTTGCTGCACCCTAAGAAGTCATCTGGTCGTCGAAGTGTTTGCAACGACAACTCTACGTTTTTCATCCTGTCCCTGTCCTGGCTTGTTGTGGTTGGTTTTATTTTAGCAATCAAGAACCCAGATAGTTCAAGGAAATAGTCATAAATTCTCCTGTGCTGGAGAGAGACACCCCATCCCATGATTAATTTAATTTATTGACGTATTTGTGAGGGGTGTGTCTGCCATCTGTGGGGAGATGACGTCATTTGTGGGGTGATGCTGCCATCTGTGAGATGGTGTCGTATATTGGGTGATGCTGGAGAGTTCATGCCGTTTGTGGGATGATTCTGCAATCTGTGGGAATATGCTATCATCTGTGAGGTGATGCTCCTACTAGTGGGGGAGATGCTATCGTCTGTGGGGTGATGCTCCTACTAGTGGGGGAGATGCTATCGTCTGTGGGGTGATGTTGCCATCTCTGTGGAGGTGATGCTTATTCGTTTGTGCTGCCATCTATGTTTAAAGCTGCAGCTGTTTTGTGGAGCTGCACTATGTGGGGAGATGGTGTCATTTGCGAAGCTACACATGGCTCCTCCTTGGCAGCAGTGTCGTAAAGTCTTGAACCCTTTAGGCTTATTACGTTAAGTGTACTTATTTCTCGTTAGCCTTACAATGGGGTCAATTTTGCACCATTTCCTCCAATGTTTTCCATTTGTTACTTACGATACGAGTATATCTTTCTCTCCTACACTCGAAAACGCACAGTTTGTGGAACTCTAGACATTCCCACATATCTTCACATAAACAGATACACTAAATATCTGAACGCGTTTTTTCCTTTACCTACAATTTAGCTATAATTAGATAAGACTTTCGTTAAAAAGCAGTATTCCTGTCTAGAAAGATAAGGTTTCTTGACGAGATGAAGAATCAGACACGTGCAACATCAGAGTATCTATATTTGTAGACGTTTCGCCATCCAGTGACTTTAACAGTACGAATTCAAAGATATAATGGGGAGACTGGAGAACTATATACAGAAGACAAAGTAATCAGTCCCTCAGCCTTGGAATCGGTGAAGAGCACCATAGTTGTGAAGAATCTTCAAGATTCTTGATTCTTCATCAACTCCAAAACTGAGGGATTGTTACCTCGTCTTATATATATATAGTTCTACAGTCTACCCATTACGCTTTTCAATTTGTATTGATAAAGCCACTGGATGGCGAAACGTCTTCAAATTAAGATGCCCAGATGCTGCATATGTGTCTAATTCTTTATCTCGTCTCTGAACGATTATTATTTCCTTGGCTTTTTTCTTGAGGTTCAAGTTGCTTAGTCTTTTAGTTTCCTTGCAGTGTACGTAAGATCTCTCCTTGTACAATATCGAGACTGCAGCCATACACAAATAACACGTACATAGGACTTTGTAAATGGTTCAAGTCGGACCGAAATATAATTGGAAAATTCTCTCTCCTATGTGCGGGTCATTTGTGTACAACTTCCTATTTTTTGTAATTAGTAAAATCATTTGATTCATGTTGATTTGGAATGTGCTGCCTCATCAGAATCTCAATTTTCCATCATTACTTTACTAATTTTAATAAAGTAACAATTTATTAAAAATTCAAATTTTTTATTTCAATTAATTTGTGTTTTATTCAAAATTCTTACATGATAGAGCAAAATGGTTTAGATATTTACAATCAGCAGCCCAAGAATATGTAAGATCGCAACCATGAATAAAAATTAAAAACATTCGAAGTGCAGACCAGTGGTATCCTCAGGACCTTAGGTATAGTGAAAACAAAATGAAGTCATGGATAAAGACTCCAGCAAAAGGGATTTTAAAATGTGAAAAAAGTCACATTATCCTATCCTGGACTGCATCATAAAAACATAGGATAATGGAGAGAGAATATAAGGCAGAAAGAGAGAGAGGAAAAGGATTTTATGAGCAATCATAAATGGCGACGAAGAGAATGATAAAACGTAACAGAAAGAATAAAATAAAGAGAGAAAGAGGGAGTTCTCTACTGTAGAAAGAAAAATCAGTATTGTGAGGGACTCATTAATATTATCAAGGGGGAACTCTAAACCCGTAAGATTATGCAGCGGCTGTGGGGGGGGGATGTGGAAGGTATTCAGGCTTAATTCAGGGAACTGGAGCACAGATCCAATTCCCTAGATCAAGAGCCCCTCACCAACATCAAGGAGCCTCCCTTGAGGGGTATTGCGAGGGAGACTAGTGTAGTGAGTGAAATATAACTTGGCTGGTTGTTCCGTTAGGTTAATGACTCCGAGGGTCAACCAGCACAAAAAAAAACAGACTACCGCTGTATAGTATATGGAAAAATGTCGAGAAATGAGTTTGAGTTTGTTTGTAATGTGTTGTTTGTAGCGACGGTACAAACAACGTGCTAACACATGGGCAAAGTGTTACGTATGTGTTTGTGGTGTTTCGAATTGGTAGTTTGTGGTGTTTTGACTTGAATTGGAAGTTGACGCAGATTTTGTTCCTGAGATTAAGGTAAAAACTGCACTGCCAAATCTCTGGGACTACTTGTATTTCTTCCGAGTTGTATTAGGTGTGGTATTGATACCAACGTCGGTATTCCAAGACTGGGAGATGTATGCTGTATACCATGAATGCATGTATTTGTAGGTTCCTAAGAATCATTTTTATTATTTAAATTTGATGAACGCATCGTAACTTATTCGTTTAATGTGATGCTGTGAAGATTTTAGTGTAATGTCATCTTCCAGATTATTCTCACTGCATGATTCCATGACTATTTTCAGACAACTGGAAAATCCAGTTTGTTTTTCACCTTCACTCATTACTCTAGTCACTTATTCTAAGCCTCCTGGAGTTCGTGTAAATATGTATGAAATACATGTATGAACTCGAGGATAAACATATTAATAACTCCTCTTGCAACATTCATCCATTATGTTGCTAAATTAAACATGATGGATTTCTTTCCTAGTATATTGATGATAAAAATCTATCAGTCTGAGCTGGGAAACTAGAGCTATGAGAGTACTGCTAAGCATTCACTAACTATGCAAGGACTAAAGCTTATATTACTCGGGAATTACTATCTGTCAGGGTATGCTTAGATTAATTTCAGAATTAACGTCTGGGTTCCTATACTGCAAACTGAATTGTTTGCCATTGTAATGATACTGAGCTGGACTCCATCATTACTGACTATATCATCACTGGAGGCATATGACTTGCATATTGGCTCTAACAATATACTCGTGCAACATCTGGGTATCTTTACTGTAGACGTTTCGCCATCCAGTAGCTTTATCAATACAAATTCCAGGACATAACTTCAAGTTATGTCCTGGAATTTGTATTGATAAAGCCACTGGATGGCGAAACGTCTACAATAAAGATACCCAGATGTTCCACATGTGTTTTAATTTTATCTTGTCGGTATTGTATACTCGTTGGAAAGCAAGGAGTAGATGCTAAATCCTTTTACAGTAATGAACTAGTCTCAGAAAATACCTTGCTGCAGCAGTTGAGTATAATTTTGCCATATTTGTATAATGCAACAGAAATTACATAAAAAGTGAAGTAAATAGTGAATGTAAATGTCACAGGAATACAGTTAGAAGTCTGAGTGGATCTATTTCTCGTTATGATAATATAAACATCGATTAGCACGTTTACGGACACACACTCATTCCCGTTGTGATAGACAGGCTTAGGCTTAATTGTAAGTACTTAACTGGAGTCTACCTGGAGGGTATTCCTGGGATCAACGCCCCCGCTCACCGGTCCATGATTCGGTCCAGACTTCTGGCAGTCTGTCAGATGCAGTACGTGAATGAGAATCTAACTGAATGATGCCAACCTTATAATTACTCCTAAAAACTACGTACCTGATTGTCCATTTATTGAGAAATACTGAATATAATAACCTACATGATATATCAAGGTATCTTATTACAAAAAATATTATACCAGACATATTAAGTAAATATCTTCAGTTAATCCTATTGGGGCTTAGTTCCTAGGTCGTGTGTTTATTCCTGTGCTCTTGTGTCACCATCCGAAGGATAAATATGGGGAACAGAAACTAGCTACAACGGCATCAAAATTTAATTTTGAATATTCAGGGTGATTTAGCATATTATTGGACAGGTCGAAAGACTTAGCCAAGGTATTTGTGGAGCGAAGGTATGTAAACAGTGACTGTGTGAATGGAGAGGCAGATTATTCCTGGGTATGAGTGGGGAAAAAGAGAGGAATTGGGACACTGAGAAGAGAGGAGAGGAGAAGAATACTGAGCGTGTGATGAGGATTACAGAGGGAGAGGGAGAACGAGAGTGGAAAAAAAAACAGGTGATATAGCTGAAGGAATTTATTCAGAAATAAATTTGCAGGGACTGAATAAAAAAAATCAGACTACTGGCTGCAGGAAAAATCATTATCAAGGACCTAAGTAATATTGTATCCGATGGCACGAGTATTGTTATCACAGCAGCAAGAAAAATAATAGTCTAGCCTACAGGAACACTGAAAACAGTAGAATTCAAATCACTGGCTATTTTCTTGTAGACGTTTGTAGCCACCTGCCTGGATTACTGCTCTTCTGAAATTTTGCTGTGATGAAATGTTTCTCTTCTAGAATATAGCTTTAATTACGTACTGCTATATAATGTAGCAAGCTGAAGTTACAGTTTTCATGCATGAGGCCTTGACCACACTTTATACTTTGATGAACCCTTCCTGTATGAACCTTTATTGTATGAACCTTTACTGTATGAACCTTCACTGTATGAACCTTCACTGTATGAACCTTTACTGAATGAACCTTTACTGTATGAACCTTTACTGTATGAACCTTTACTGTATGAACCTTTACTGTATGAACCTTTACTGTATGAACCTTTACTGTATGAACCTTTACTGTATGAACCTTTACTGTATGAACCTTTACTGTATGAACCTTTACTGTATGAACCTTTACTGTATGAACCTTTACTGTATGAACCTTTACTGTATGAACCTTTACTGTATGAACCTTTACTGTATGAACCTTTACTGTATGAACCTTTACTGTATGAACCCTTACTATATGAACCTTCACTGTATGAACCCTTCCTTTATCAACCTTACTGTATGAACCCTTCCTGTATGAACCCTTCCTAAATGAACCCTCCCTACATGACCTTCCCACATGACCTTACTACATTACCTTCCCACTTGACCTTACTACATGACCTTCCCACATGACTTTACTACATGACCTTACTACATGACCTTACTACATGACCTTACTACATGACCTTACTACATAACCTACCCACATGACTTTACTACATGACCTCACTACATGACCTTCCCACATGACCTTCCCACATGACCTTCCCACATGACCTTACTACATGACCTTCCCACATGACCTTACTACATGACCTTACTACATGACCTTACTACATGACATTCCCACATGACCTTACTATATGATCTTACTACATGACCTTCCCACATGACCTTACTACATGACCTTCCCACATGACCTTACTACACGACCTTCCCACATGACCTTACTACATGACCTTACTACATGACCTTACTACACGACCTTACTACATGACCTTCCCACATGACCTTACTACATGACCTTACTACATGACCTTACTACATGACCTTACTACATGATCTTTCCACATGACCTTCCCACATGATCTTACTACATGACCTTACTACATGACCTACTCACATGACCTTCCAACATGACTTTACTACATGACCTTACTACATGACCTTCCCACATGACTTTACTACATGACCTTACTACATGACCTTACTACATGACCTTCCCACATGACCTTCCCACATGATCTTACTACATGACCTTACTACATGACCTTCTCACATGACCTTCCCACATGACTTTACTACATGACCTTACTACATGACCTTCCCACATGACCTTGCTACATGACCTTACTACATGACCTTACTACATGACCTTACTACATGACCTTACTACATGACCTTACTACATGACCTTCCCACATGACCTTCCCACATGATCTTACTACATGACCTTACTACATGACCTTCTCACATGACCTTCCCACATGACTTTACTACATGACCTTACTACATGACCTTCTCACATGACCTTCCCACATGACTTTACTACATGACCTTACTACATGACCTTCTCGCATGACCTTCCCACATGACTTTACTACATGACCTTACTACGTAACCTTCTCACATGACCGGACAGAAAAGGTCACAATGGAGATAAACTGTTACAAAATACCGGGACTGGAAAAAATAGAAATAAATGCAGTATAATACGAGTCTTGTTTGTCTCTTGATAAAGTCCAGTGTGTGGGCGAAACGTTGTCAATAAAGTATCGCATTACACTGCATTGTGTCTTCGCTGCCACTGACAGTAATACATCAGTGTCTCCTCCTGCCACTGACAGTAATACATCAATGTCTCATCCTGCCACTGACAGTAATACATCAGTGTCTCCTCCTGCCACTGACAGTAATACATCAATGTCTCATCCTGCCACTGACAGTAATACATCAGTGTCTCATCCTGTCACTGACAGTAATTCATCAATGTCTCATCCTGTCACTGACAGTAATACATCAATGTCTCATCCTGCCACTGACAGTAATACATCAATGTCTCATCGCTGTCACTGACAGTAATTCATCAATGTCTCATCCTGTCACTGACAGTAATACATCAATGTCTCATCCTGTCACTGACAGTAATACATCAATGTCTCATCCTGTCACTGACAGTAATACATCAATGTCTCATCCTGCCACTGACAGTAATACATCAATGTCTCATCCTGCCACTGACAGTAATACATCAATGTCTCATCCTGCCACTGACGCTAATACATCAATATCTCATCCTGCCACTGACAGTAATACATCAGTGTCTCATCCTGCCACTGACAGTAATACATCAATGTCTCATCCTGCCACTGACAGTAATACATCAACGTCTCATCCTGTCACTGACAGTAATACATCAATGTCTCATCCTGTCACTGACAGTAATACATCAATGTCTCATCCTCCCACTGACAGTAATACATCAATATCTCATCCTGCCACTGACAGTAATATATCAATGTCTAATCCTGCCACTAACAGTAATACATCAATATCTCATCCTGCCACTGACAGTAATACATCAATGTCTCATCCTGCCACTGACAGTAATACATCAATATCTCATCCTGCCACTGACAGTAATACATCAATGTCTCATCCTGCCACTAACAGTAATACATCAATGTCTCATCCTGCCACTGACAGCAATACATCAATATCTCATCCTGCCACTGACAGTAATACATCAGTGTCTCATCCTGCCACTAACAGTAATACATCAATGTCTCATCCTGCCACTGACAGTAATACATCAGTGTCTCATCCTGCCACTGACAGTAATACATCAATGTCTCATCCTGCCACTAACAGTAATACATCAATGTCTCATCGCTGCCACTGACAGTAATACATCAATGTCTCATCCTGTCACTAACAGTAATACATCAATGTCTCATCCTGCCACTAACAGTAATACATCAATGTCTCATCCTGCCACTAACAGTAATACATCAATGTCTCATCCTGCCACTAACAGTAATACAACAATGTCTCATCCTGCCACTAACAGTAATACATCAATGTCTCATCCTGCCACTAACAGTAATACATCAATGTCTCATCGCTGCCACTGACAGTAATACATCAATGTCTCATCCTGCCACTAACAGTAGTACATCAATGTCTCATCCTGCCACTAACAGTAATACATCAATGTCTCATCCTGCCACTAACAGTAATACATCAATGTCTCATCCTGCCACTAACAGTAATACAACAATGTCTCATCCTGCCACTAACAGTAATACATCAATGTCTCATCCTGCCACTAACAGTAGTACATCAATGTCTCATCCTGCCACTGACAGTAATACATCAATGTCTCATCCTGCCACTAACAGTAATACAACAATGTCTCATCGCTGCCACTGACAGTAATACATCAAGTCTCATCCTGCCACTAACAGTAGTACATCAATGTCTCATCCTGCCACTGACAGTAATACATCAATGTCTCATCCTGCCACTAACAGTAATACAACAATGTCTCATCGCTGCCACTGACAGTAATACATCAAGTCTCATCCTGCCACTGATAGTAATACATCAATGTCTCATCCTGCCACTGATAGTAATACATCAATGTCTCATCCTGCCACTGATAGTAATACATCAATGTCTCATCCTGCCACTGACAGTAATACATCAATGTCTCATCGCTGCCACTGACAGTAATACATCAATGTCTCATCGCTGCCACTGACAGTAATACATCAATGTCTCATCGCTGCCACTGACAGTAATACATCAATGTCTCATCGCTGCCACTGACAGTAATACATCAATGTCTCATCCTGTCACTGACAGTAATACATCAATGTCTCATCCTGTCACTGACAGTAATACATCAATGTCTCATCCTGCCACTGATAGTAATACATCAATGTCTCATCCTGCCACTGATAGTAATACATCAATGTCTCATCCTGCCACTGACAGTAATACATCAATGTCTCATCGCTGCCACTGACAGTAATACATCAATGTCTCATCGCTGCCACTGACAGTAATACATCAATGTCTCATCGCTGCCACTGACAGTAATACATCAATGTCTCATCCTGTCACTGACAGTAATACATCAATGTCTCATCCTGCCACTGACAGTAATACATCAATGTCTCATCGCTGTCACTGACAGTAATACATCAATGTCTCATCCTGTCACTGACAGTAATACATCAATGTCTCATCCTGTCACTGACAGTAATACAACAATGTCTCATCGCTGCCACTGACAGTAATACATCAATGTCTCATCCTGTCACTGACAGTAATACAACAATGTCTCATCGCTGTCACTGACAGTAATACATCAATGTCTCATCGCTGTCACTGACAGTAATACATCAATGTCTCATCCTGTCACTGACAGTAATACATCAATGTCTCATCGCTGCCACTGACAGTAATACATCAATGTCTCATCCTGTCACTGACAGTAATACATCAATGTCTCATCCTGCCACTGACAGTAATACATCAATGTCTCATCGCTGTCACTGACAGTAATACATCAATGTCTCATCCTGTCACTGACAGTAATACATCAATGTCTCATCCTGTCACTGACAGTAATACAACAATGTCTCATCCTGTCACTGACAGTAATACATCAATGTCTCATCCTGTCACTGACAGTAATACATCAATGTCTCATCGCTGCCACTGACAGTAATACATCAATGTCTCATCCTGTCACTGACAGTAATACATCAATGTCTCATCGCTGCCACTGACAGTAATACATCAATGTCTCATCGCTGTCACTGACAGTAATACATCAATGTCTCATCCTGTCACTGACAGTAATACATCAATGTCTCATCGCTGCCACTGACAGTAATACATCAATGTCTCATCGCTGCCACTGACAGTAATACATCAATGTCTCATCCTGTCACTGACAGTAATACATCAATGTCTCATCGCTGCCACTGACAGTAATACATCAATGTCTCATCGCTGTCACTGACAGTAATACATCAATGTCTCATCCTGTCACTGACAGTAATACATCAATGTCTCATCCTGTCACTGACAGTAATACATCAATGTCTCATCCTGCCACTAACAGTAATACATCAATGTCTCATCCTGCCACTAACAGTAATACATCAATGTCTCATCCTGCCACTAACAGTAATACATCAATGTCAAACATGATGTTATTCTCTGGAAAATACCAGAAAAAACTTGGTCTAAATACAAGAATAATACCTAAAAAATAAGATAAATGAACGAGTGACGGTGAAAAAAAACTTCAAAGAAATGCTTGCATATATAAAAAGGCCTTAAGAAAGATAAGTAATTAAATGAAAAATGGCTCCAGGGCTTTTCAAAATTCTGCCTTTAATAAAAAGTAAATTAATACCACACTTTATTTTTACATAATTGAATTTAAAGGGATTCTTAACCCTGGGTATCCATACTTGTTGAGGGTACTGGAACCAAATTATAGGGGTTTGGGAACGAAATAATGGGGGTTTGGGTGCAAAATAATAGGGGTTTGGGTGCGAAATAATGGGGGTTTGGGACGAAATAATGGGGGTTTGGAGACGAAATAATGGGGGGTTGGGGACGAAATAATGGGGGTTTGGGTGCGAAATAATGTGGGTTTGGGTGCGAAATAATGGGGGTTTGGGGACGAAATAATGGGGGTTGGGTGCGAAATAATGGGGGTTTGGGGGGCGAAATAATGGGGATTTGGAGACGAAATAATGATGGGGGTTTGGGTGCGAAATAATAGGGGTTTGGGTGCGAAATAATAGGGGTTTGGGTGCGAAATAATGGGGGTTTGGGTGCGAAATAATGGGGGTTTGAGTGCGAAATAATGGGGGTTTGGGTGCGAAATAATAGGGGTTTGGGTGCGAAATAATAGGGGTTTGGGTGCGAAATAATGGGGGTTTGGGGCCGAAATAATGGGGGTTTGGGTGCGAAATAATAGGGGTTTGGGTGCGAAATAATTGGGGTTTGGTTGCGAAATAATTGGGGTTTGGGTGCGAAATAATGGTGGTTTGGGTGCGAAATAATGGGGGTGTGGGTGCGAAATAATGGGGGTTTGGGTGCGAAATAATGGGGGTTTGGGTGCAAAATAATAGGGGTTTGGGTGCGAAATAATGGGGGTTTGGGGACGAAATAATGGGGGTTTGGGTGCGAAATAATGGGGGTTTGGGTGCGAAATAATGGGGATTTGGGGGCAAAATAATGGGGTTTTGGGGACGAAATAATGGGGGTTTGGGGACGAAATAATGGGGGTTTGGGTGTGAAATAATGGGGGTTTGGGTGCGAAATAATGGGGGTTTGGGGGCGAAATAATGGGGGTTTGGGGACGAAATAATGGGGGATTGGGGACGAAATAATAGGGGTTTGGGTGCGAAATAATGGGGGTTTGGGTGCAATATAATAGGGGTTTGGGTGCGAAATAATGGGGGTTTGGGAGCGAAATAATGGGGGTTTGGGTGCGAAATAATGGGGATTTGGGGACGAAATAATGGGAATTTGGGGACGAAATAATGGGGAGTATGAGATTCAATCTCTGATCAGTTTAAATAAAACGTTGTTAGATTAGAATAAACTAAGAGTTTTTTTGTTACTAGTTACGCATATGTGAAGTTAAACCAAGCAAATGATATCCTTTGACGTCACACTGGTACATCAAAGCACTGGTGATGATGGTGGTGATTTTGAGAGTCTGGTGAAGGGGGTGTCTGGACGTATATTGGGCAGTTCATTAGGGATCTGTATTTGTAACAAGGTTAAGAGCCTCTGGACTCTTAAGACGTTTTTAGAGACCAGTCTTGTTTAAGGTATAATATCACCACCAACATTCCTGTCACAACAGTACTCTAACATCTGGGTGTATACAGGACCCAATTTACATATATAAGGCTTTGAAATTGGGTACATTAATTTGAAACACCCTGAATTTTCTGCACACTCGCCACTTCACCCACGACACTCGCCACTTCACCCACGACACTCGCCACTTTTCCCACGACACTCGGCACTCCACCCACCACACTCGCCACTTCACCCACCACACTCGCCACTTCACCCACCACACTCGCCACTTCACCCACCACACTCGCCACTTTTCCCACCACACTCGCCACTTCACCCACCACACTCGCCACTTCACCCACCACACTCGCAACTCCACCCACCACACCCGCCTCTTCACCCACCACACTCGCCACTTCACCCACCACACTCGCCACTTCACCCACCACACTCGCCACTTCACCCACCACACTCGCCACTTCACCCACCACACTCGCCACTTCACCCACCACACTCGCCACTTCACCCACCACACTCGCCACTTCACCCACCACACCCGCCACTTCACCCACCACACTCGCCACTTCACCCACCACACCCGCTACTTCACCCACCACACTCGCCACTTCACCCATCACACTCGCCACTTCACCCACCACACTCTCCACTTCACCCACCACACTCGCCACTTCACCCACCACACTCGCCACTTCACCCACCACACTCGCCACTTCACCCACCACACTCGCCACTTCACCCACCACACTCACCAGTTCACCCACCACACTCGCCACTTCACCCACCACACTCGCCACTTCACCCACCACGCTCGCCACTTCACCCACCACACTCGCCACTTCACCCACCACACACTCGCCACTTCACCCACCACACTCGCCACTTCACCCACCACACCCGCCACTTCACCCACCACACCCGCTACTTCACCCACCACACTCGCCACTTCACCCACCACACTCGCCACTTCACCCACCACACTCGCCACTTCACCCACCATACTCGCCACTTCACCCACCACACTCGCCACTTCACCCACCACACTCGCCACTTCACCCACCACACCCACCACTTCACCCACCACACCCGCCACTTCACCCACCACACTCGCCACTTCACCCACCACACTCGCCACTTCACCCACCACACTCGCCACTTCACCCACCACACTCGCCACTTCACCCACCACACTCACCACTTCACCCACCTCACTCGCCACTTCACCCACCACACTCGCCACTTCACCCACCACACTCGCCATTTCACCCACCACACTCACCACTTCACCCACCACACTCGCCACTTCACCCACCACACTCGCCACTTCACCCACCACACTCGCCACTTCACCCACCACACTTCGCCACTACACCCACCACACTCGCCACTTCACCCACCACACTCGCCACTTCACCCACCACACTCGCCACTTCACCCGCCACACCCGCCACTTCACCCACCACACCCGCTACTTCACCCACCACACTCGCCACTTCACCCACCACACTCGCCACTTCACCCACCACACTCGCCACTTCACCCACCACACTCGCCACTTCACCCACCACACTCGCCACTTCACCCACCACACTCTCCACTTCTCCCACCACACTCGCTACTTCACCCACCACACTCGCCACTTCACCCACCACACTCGCTACTTCACCCACCACACTCGCCACTTCACCCACCACACTCGCTACTTCACCCACCACACCCGCCACTTCACTCACCACACTCGCCACTTCACCCACCACACTCGCTACTTCACCCACCACACTCTCCACTTCACCCACCACACTCGCCACTTCACCCAACACACTCGCCACTTCACCCACCACACCCGCCACTTCACCCACCACACTCGCCACTTCACCTTCCACACTCGCAACTTCACCCACCACACTCGCCACTTCACCCACCACACCCGCCACTTCACCCACCACACTCGCCACTTCACCCACCACACCCACCACTTCACCCACCACACCCACCACTTCACCCACCACACCCACCACTTCACCCACCACACCCACCACTTCACCCACCACACCCGCCACTTCACCCACCACACCCGCCACTTCACCCACCACACTCGCCACTTCACCCACCACACCCGCCACTTCACCCACCACACCCACCACTTCACCCACCACACCCACCACTTCACCCACCACACCCACCACTTCACCCACCACACCCGCCACTTCACCCACCACACCCGCCACTTCACCCACCACACTCGCCACTTCACCCACCACACTCGCCACTTCACCCACCACACCCGCCACTTCACCCACCACACCCACCACTTCACCCACCACACCCACCACTTCACCCACCACACCCACCACTTCACCCACCACTTCACCCACCACACCCACCACTTCACCCACCACACCCGCCACTTCACCCACCACACCCGCCACTTCACCCACCACACCCACCACTTCACCCACCACACCCGCCACTTCACCCACCACACCCACCACTTCACCCACCACACTCGCCACTTCACCCACCACACCCACCACTTCACCCACCACACCCACCACTTCACCCACCACACCCACCACTTCACCCACCACACCCACCACTTCACCCACCACACCCACCACTTCACCCACCACACCCACCACTTCACCCACCACACCCGCCACTTCACCCACCACACCCGCCACTTCACCCACCACACTCGCCACTTCACCCACCACACCCGCCACTTCACCCACCACACCCGCCACTTCACCCACCATTCTAATATCCAGTCTTTCAATGCCTTATTCATTACTCTTTTCACTTTGTGTTTCCCATGTTCACTGTTAAACTCTTTTCTTTTTTACATTCTCAAATTCATCTACGTTCCTTATCAACGTTTTTAATAACTTATTCCATAAATCTGCAACATCTGCAACATCTGCAACATCTGCAACATCTGCAACATCTGCAACATCTGCAACATCTGCAACATCTGCAACATCTGCAACGTCTGCAACATCTGCAACAAAGCTTCCTTATCCACTCTTTAATACGCCTTATCTAAATACATAAATGCAACAGAAAATCATTATTTATCTAAATAATTTTCACTTATTATATTATTATTATAATGAAGGGGAAGCGCTAAACCCGTAGGATTATACAGCGCCTGAGAGGGGGGGAAGTGGAAGGTATTCAGGCTTAATTCGGGGAACTGGAGTACAGATCCAATTCCCCTCACCAGCGTCAAGGAACCTTCCCTGAGTGCTTTTCATTATGAGCGTCAAAATAACACTACACATTCCCTAGTCTTCTTTAAATCTTCTGTTGGTTTAGAAAGACACGTAAGCAAACACTATGACGTATTGTGTTTGCTTACGTGTCTTTCTGAACCAACTTTTCGGTATTTATTACCAAGGTTTATACCAAATCTTCTGCTGTATTCGTATTCTGTCTTTAACTCTTTCAACGGTAACTCAAGAAAACACTTTACCTGTTATACTCTACAGGTTTATTCCTCTATAATTCTTACCCTCTGTTTTATCCTTTTCTCTTAATCAAAGGAACTCTGCAGTGTCTCTGCTAATCCCTAGGTACCTTTTTCCCTTTCTTGTAAATTGTAAACAAATGTACCAATGTGATGAATGGTTTAGAAAACCGACAAGTTGAAGAACTGAGACACTTATGCAACACATGGGAATCTTAATTGAAGAAGCCACACAGTGGCTTCATCAGTCCAATACAAAGTAGAAATGGGTAAGGAGAGGAGAAGTTTGAGGTAATCAGTCTCTCAACCTGGAATCGATGTGTTCAGTCCATCACTCTTGAAGGATCGATTCCAGGTTGAGGGACTGATTACCTCAAACTTCTCCTCTCCTTACCCATTTCTACTTTGTATTGGACTGATGAAGCCACTGTGTGCATTCCCATGTGTTGCATAAGTGTCTCAATTCTTCAAATGTACCAATCACACTAATACTGTAACTTCACTGGCTCTTAATATTTCTACTTTAATTCCATCTATCCCAGCTGATTTACCGTCTTCCTCACTTACATAAGATGTTATATCTTCCTCCTTTTAAATTTGCTTTAAAAAAAAACAGGAAATTGTTAAAAACTGTTAATTAAGGAAACTAAGAGGCCGATCCGAAGAGGAATTCTTAAATTACTCGAAAATGATGCAGCAGAAGAATAAATAGATTAATATCCAACAGCTACTTTGATATACCTTATATTCAGTGGTGGCTCGTAGCGCTAGTATTACCTGTACTATCGTACCGTATCAAACTTCGATTAATCATTTTTTTTCTCTCGTTTCAACAACAAAAATAAAAATTCGCTTATACATATATTGAAAACAACACTCAATGGATTTTTCCTGTAATATATTTGTCAGTTGCAAATTATTTAAGCGTAAGGTTGATGAAGTCATACGTCTGGCAGTGAGCATCTGGGGGGGACTGCATCTCTGCAGCTCCTATGGACGAGATGCCACTCATCAACTTGTTGGAATAAAATACTGACAAGTTGATGAGTTAGACACATGTGCAACAGTTGGGTATCTTTATTGTTGACACGTTTCGCCTGCAAAGTAGGTTTCTTCAGTCAAATACGGAGGCAGCAGGTGTAGTAATGAAAAGAAGATGTAATCAGTCTGGAACGATATGAAGCTGAAGTGTGAGAATGGAGTCTTACGGGTTGGATTCCAGAGGGACCTGCAGTCTTACTTCTACTAGTGAATCCCGTCCCCTTCATTGTCTTCGAGATCTTTCACCTCATCTTCGGTAGTATTTAAGACTATATTATCATGTTTCAGCTTCATATCGGTCGAGACTATGATGCTGAACTCTTCTATAGGCTGAGGAACTGACCACCTCAAAACTATTTCTCCAAGGTTGATGGACTGATTACACCTTCATTTCACTACTATACCTGCCTCCTCCACATTTGACTGAAGAAGCCTACTGTGTAGGCGAAACATTTCAACAGAAAAGACACCCAACTGTTGCACAAGTCTTAATCATCACTCCTTTACTCTTATCTCGTCTTCACCCTCTCTTCCTGCATTTCATTTACTCCCTCTCCCTCCAGTTTCCTCCTGGTCTGGCAACCACAATACACAAGCTACAAAATAATTACTCCGCCACAACGTTCTTTGTGCAGCACCATCTTCCACCTAACTAATTAAGATGAATTTCCCTCTCCAGAATAGTTTAATTAAGACTGCTGTTCTTTTCAGATCTCTCTAATATTACCAGAAATGAATGGGAAAATTTTTGAGCAGACATCTGGCATTTCATGCAGTTTGTTTACAGGAAGCCAAACCACTGAATCTTTTCTTTTTTCAAGATCTCACAAAAAAAAAAAAAAAATAGCTATGATCTGCAAAATTTCTTCTCTAAAAGACACAGAGTAAATTATGTTCTTAAGCTACGAAATCTGTTTTGAAGAATAACATGCAAATTCAAAGTACTTTTTTCGCACAAATCAATTTTCCAGGCTAAATTATGTTTTCCTATCTCAGCTCACTTTAAATTCCAGTCCTATCTACGGTACACTACCACCCCCCCCAGGATGCAACCCACAGCAGTCGACTACTACCCAGGGACCTACTTACTGCTAGGCGAACAGTGGTAGCAGGTGTAAGGTGACTAGCACCCAGGTAGCTACTTACTGCTAGGTGAACATGGATAGCAGGTACAAAAAACATGAGCAGCGTTTTCACCCATGCCGGGGACTGAACCACGGACACTATGTGTGTGAGATGAGTGCACTGCCAACTGAGCCACGGGACGCCCTATTTTTCATAATTACTCATTTTAGTCAATGATAACACCTTATTAACCAATAATGAAGTTAACAGGGGGCCAAGTTGTTCAACTGTCCCCCAGGGGGATTACCAATAGACCCCTGGCTATCTTCAAGAGGGAGCTGGACAGATACCTGAAATCAGTTCCTGACCAGCTGGGCTGTGGTTCGTACGTCGGTTTGCATGCGGCCAGCAGTAGTAGCCTTGTTGTTTAGGTTATGACCCACAGCGAGGCCTGGTCACGGACCGAGCCGCGGGGGAGTTGACCCCCGAAACAGCCTCCAGGTATAGTGAGCCAGTTTTTGTTGTAAAAAACTTAGGAAATATCAAGATGCGAAGATATATTTACAACATTAAGTACTTGGAAGCTGTTGATATGTCCTGGAAATCCTGTGTAGGAATTTATCCAGACGTTGCTCCATCAGTGGTTGGATCCGCTGCTCCATCAGTGGTTGGATCCGCTGCTCCATCAGTGGTTGGATCCGCTGCTCCATCAGTGGTTGGATCCGCTGCTCCATCAGTGGTTGGTTCCGCTGCTCCATCAGTGGTTGGTTCCGCTGCTCCATCAGTGGTTGGTTCCGTTGCTCCATCAGTGGTTGGTTCCGTTGCTCCATCAGTGGTTGGTTCCGTTGCTTCATCAGTGGTTGGTTCCGTTGCTCCATCAGTGGGTGGTTCCGTTGCTCCATCAGTGGGTGGTTCCGTAGCTCCATCCGTTGCTCCATCAGTGGGGTTCCGTTGCTCCATAAGTGGTTGGTTCCGTTGCTCCATCAGTGGTTGGTTCCGTTGCTCCATCAGTGGTTGGTTCCGTTGCTCCATCAGTGGTTGGTTCCGTTGCTCCATCAGTGGTTGGTTCCGTTGCTCCATCAGTGGGTGGTTCCGTTGCTCCATCAGTGGTTGGTTCCGTTGCTCCATCAGTGGTTGGTTCCGTTGCTCCATCAGTGGTTGGTTCCGTTGCTCCATCAGTGGTTGGTTCCGCTGCTCCATCAGTGGTTGGTTCCGCTGCTCCATCAGTGGTTGGTTCCGCTGCTCCATCAGTGGTTGGTTCCGCTGCTCCATCAGTGGTTGGTTCTGCTGCTCCATCAGTGGTTGGTTCCGCTGCTCCATCAGTGGTTGGTTCCGCTGCTCCGTCAGTGGTTGGTTCCGTTGCTCCATCAGTGGGTGGTTCCGTTGCTCCATCAGTGGTTGGTTCCGCTGCTCCATCAGTGGTTGGTTCCGCTGCTCCATCAGTGGTTGGTTCCGCTGCTCCATCAGTGGTTGGTTCCGCTGCTCCATCAGTGGTTGGTTCTGCTGCTCCATCAGTGGTTGGTTCCGCTGCTCCACCAGTGGGTGGTTCCGTTGCTCCATCAGTGGTTGGTTCCACTGCTCCTTCAGTGGTTGGTTCCGCTGCTCCATCAGTGGTTGGTTCCGTTGCTCCATCAGTGGTTGGTTCCGCTGCTCCATCAGTAGTTGGTTCCGCTGCTCCATCAGTGGTTGGTTCTGCTGCTCCATCAGTGGTTGGTTCCGTTGCTCCATCAGTGGTTGGTTCCGTTGCTCCATCAGTGGTTGGTTCCGCTGCTCCATCAGTGGTTGGTTCCATTGCTCCATCAGTGGTTGGTTCCGTTGCTCAATCAGTGGGTGGTTCTGCTGCTCCATCAGTGGTTGGTTCCGCTACTCCATCAGTGGTTGGTTCCGTTGCTCCATCAGTACGTGGTTCCGTTACGCCATCAGTGGGTGGTTCCGCTGCTCCATCAGTGGGTGGTTCCGTTGCTCCATCAGTGGTTGGTTCCGTTGCTCCATCAGTGGTTGGTTCCGCTGTTCCATCAGTGGGTGGTTCCGCTGCTCCATCAGTGGTTGGTTCTGCTGTTCCATCAGAGGGTGGTTCCGCTGCTCCATCAGTGGTTGGTTCCGTTGCTCCATCAGTGGTTGGTTCCGCTGCTCCATCAGTGGTTGGTTCCGCTGCTCCATCTGTGGTTGGTTCCGTTGCTTCATCAGTGGTTGGTTCCGTTGCTCCATCAGTGGGTGGTTCCGTTGCTCCATCAGTGGGTGGTTCCGTAGCTCCATCAGTGGTTGGTTCCGTTGCTCCATCAGTGGTTGGTTCCGTTGCTCCATAAGTGGTTGGTTCCGTTGCTCCATCAGTGGTTGGTTTCGTTGCTCCATCAGTGGTTGGTTCCGTTGCTCCATCAGTGGTTGGTTCCGTTGCTCCATCAGTGGTTGGTTTCATTACTCCATCAGTGGTTGGTTCCGTTGCTCCATCAGTGGTTGGTTCCGTTGCTCCATCAGTGGTTGGTTCCGTTGCTCCATCAGTGGTTGGTTCCGTTGCTTCATCAGTGGTTGGTTCCGTTGCTCCATCAGTGGGTGGTTCCGTTGCTCCATCAGTGGGTGGTTCCGTAGCTCCATCAGTGGTTGGTTCCGTTGCTCCATCAGTGGTTGGTTCCGTTGCTCCATAAGTGGTTGGTTCCGTTGCTCCATCAGTGGTTGGTTCCGTTGCTCCATCAGTGGTTGGTTCCGTTGCTCCATCAGTGGTTGGTTCCGTTGCTCCATCAGTGGTTGGTTCCATTACTCCATCAGTGGTTGGTTCCGTTGCTCCATCAGTGGTTGGTTCCGTTGCTCCATCAGTGGTTGGTTCCATTTCTCCATCAGTGGTTGGTTCCGTTGCTCCATCAGTGGATGGTTCCGTTGCTCTATCAGTGGGTGGTTCCGTTGCTCCATCAGTGGTTGGTTCCGTTGCCCCATCAGTGGTTGGTTCCGCTGCTCCATCAGTGGTTGGTTCCGCTGCTCCGTCAGTGGTTTGTTCCGTTGCTCCATCAGTAGGTGGTTCCGTTGCTCCATCAGTAGGTGGTTCCGTTGCTCCATCAGTGGTTGGTTCCGCTGCTCCATCAGTGGTTGGTTCCGCTGCTCCTTCAGTGGTTGGTTCCGCTGCTCCATCAGTGGTTGGTTCCGCTGCTCCATCAGTGGGTGGTTCAGTTGCTGCATCAGTGGTTGGTTCCGCTGCTCCTTCAGTGGTTGGTTCTGCTGCTCCATCAGTGGTTGGTTCCGCTGCTCCATCAGTGGTTGGTTCCGTTGCTCCATCAGTGGTTGGTTCCGCTGCTCCATCAGTAGTTGGTTCCGCTGCTCCATCAGTGGTTGGTTCTGCTGCTCCATCAGTGGTTGGTTCTGTTGCTCCATCAGTGGTTGGTTCCGTTGCTCCATCAGTGGTTGGTTCCGCTGCTCCATCAGTGGTTGGTTCCATTGCTCCATCAGTGGTTGGTTCCGTTGCTCAATCAGTGGGTGGTTCTGCTGCTCCATCAGTGGTTGGTTCCGCTACTCCATCAGTGGCTGGTTCCGTTGCTCCATCAGTAGGTGGTTCCGTTACGCCATCAGTGGGTGGTTCCGCTGCTCCATCAGTGGTTGGTTCCGTTGCTCCATCAGTGGTTGGTTCCGTTGCTCCATCAGTGGTTGGTTCCGCTGCTCCATCAGTGGTTGGTTCCGCTGTTCCATCAGTGGGTGGTTCCGCTGCTCCATCAGTGGTTGGTTCTGCTGTTCCATCAGTGGGTGGTTCCGCTGCTCCATCAGTGGTTGGTTCCGTTGCTCCATCAGTGGTTGGTTCCGCTGCTCCATCAGTGGTTGGTTCCGCTGCTCCATCAGTGGTTGGTTCTGCTGTTCCATCAGTGGGTGGTTCCACTGCTCCATCAGTGGTTGGTTCCACTGCTCCATCAGTGGTTGGTTCCGCTGCTCCATCAGTGGTTGGTTCCGCTGTTCCATCAGTGGGTGGTTCCGCTGCTCCATCAGTGGGTGGTTCCGCTGCTCCATCAGTGGGTGGTTCCGCTGCTCCATCAGTGGGTGGTTCCGCTGCTCCATCAGTGGGTGGTTCCGCTGCTCCATCAGTGGGTGGTTCCGTTGCTCCATCAGTGGTTGGTTCCGTTGCTCCATCAGTGGTTGGTTCCGTTGCTCCATCAGTGGTTGGTTCTGCTGCTCCATCCGTGGTTGGTTCCGCTGCTCCATCAGTGGTTGGTTCCGCTGCTCCATCAGTGGTTGGTTCCGTTGCACCATCAGTGGTTGGTTCCGCTGCTCCATCAGTGGGTGGTTCCGTTGCTCCATCAGTGGTTGGTTCCGTTGCTCCATCAGTGGTTGGTTCTGCTGCTCCATCAGTGGTTGGTTCCGCTGCTCCATCAGTGGTTGGTTCTGCTGCTCCATCAGTGGTTGGTTCCGCTGCTCCATCAGTGGTTGGTTCCGCTGCTCCATCAGTGGTTGGTTCCGCTGCTCCATCAGTGGGTGGTTCCGCTGCTCCATCAGTGGTTGGTTCCGCTGCTCCATCAGTGGGTGGTTCCGCTGCTCCATCAGTGGTTGGTTCCGCTGCTCCATCAGTGGTTGGTTCCGCTGCTCCATCAGTGGTTGGTTCCGCTGCTCCATCAGTGGGTGGTTCCGCTGCTCCATCAGTGGGTGGTTCATTATTGGTGGGTTTCATTAAAAGGAATCTTGTTACATATTTATTGCTTTTTAAATTTTAGTTTGCAACGTTCTATTAAATAAAATTAAACTAATCTATCATGTAGAGCAGAATTTAGCTAAAAAAAATCCGTTAAGTTAGTTTAGGTGAGGTTTCTAATTTTGGTTTGGTCCAAAAAAATATTTTTGATGTCATTGTCACTGAAAAACTATTTCTATCAAGATTAATTTTTGGGTGGAAATCTCTAGTTCTGAAGGAATTTCGGCCTAATCGTTAGTTCGGGTTATTAGTTAGAGCTAAGGAAGTAGGAATAATGTTGAAGGATAAGTTATGACAGGAAAAGAGAGAATATAAATGTATAAATTCAAGGATTATGTGAAATAAATTAAGGGTTGGATGTGAAAAGTGGGTTATAGTAAGTAGGTGTTTATGCATCTGGAAAGAGTGAAGTGTAGAAGAAAGAGAAATTTTGGGAAATCTTGTGTGAGTGTGTGGGGAGTTTTGAACCAAGTGAGAGAGTACATGTGGTGGGGGATCTCAATGGTAAAGTGGGTAAAAATGTTGTGGAGGGAGTAGTAGGTAAATTTGGGGTGCCAGGGGTAAATGAAAATGGGGAGCCATTAATTGAACTACGTGCAGAAAGAGGTTTGGAAATAAGTAATACATATTTTATGCAAAAGAAGATAAATAAGTATACAAGATGTGATATAGCGTGTAATGTAAGTAGTGTTAGATTATGTATTGGTGGTTAAAAGGTTGATGGGTAGACTTCAGAATGTACATGTTTATAAAAGGGCAACGGATATATCTGATCATTATTTACTTGTAGCTACAGTTAGAGTAAGAGGTAGATGGGACAAAAGGAAAATGACAACAGCAAGTAAGAAGTGAAAGTTTATAAACTAAGGGAGTAGGAAGTTAGGGTGAGATATAAGCAACTATTGGCAGAAAAGATGGGCTAATGAAAGTATGAGTAGTGGGGGGGTTGAAGAGAGATGGGATAGTTTTAAAAATGCAGTATTGGAATGGGCAGAAGTTTGTGGTTATAGGAGGGTGGGAGCAGGAGAAAAGAGGAGTGATAGGTGGAACGACGAGGTAAAGGGTGCGATAAAAGAGAAATAGGTAGCTTATGAAAAGTTTTCACAAAGCAGAAGTGATATGAGAAGGGCAGAATATATGGAGAGTAAAAGAAAGGTGAAGAGAGTGGCGAGAGAGTGTAAAAGGAGAGGAAATGATAGTGGGAGAGGCACTGTCAAGAAATTTTCCTGAGAATAAAAAAAAATTTTGGAGTGAGATAAACAGGTTAAGAGAGCCTAAGGAACGAATGGATTTGTCAGTTAAAAATAGAGTAGGGGAGTTAGTAGATGGGGAACTGGAGGTATTGGGTAGATGGCAGGAATATTTTGAGGAACTTAAATGTCGTTGAAGAAAGGGAGGCAGTAATTTCATGCACTGGTCAGGGAGGTATATCATCTTTTAGGAGTGAAGAAGAGCAGAATGTGAGTGTGGGGGAGGTACGTGAGGCATTACGTAGAATGAAAGGGGTTAAAGCAGCTGGAACTGATGGGATCATGACAGAAATGTTAAAAACAGGGGGGATATAGTATTGGAGTGGTTGGTATTTTTGTTCAATAAATGTATGAAAGAGGGGAAGGTACCTAGGGGTTGGCAGAAAGCATATATAGTTCCTTTATGTAAAGCGAAGGGGGACAAGTGAGATTGTAAAGATTATAGGGGAATAAGTTTACTGAGTATACCAGGAAAAGTGTACGGTAGGCTTATTATTGAAAGAATTAGAGGTATGACAGACAGCAGGATTGCGGATGAGCAAGGAGGCTTTAGAGCGGGTAGGGGATGTGTAAATCAAGTGTTCACATTGAAGCATATATGTGAGCAGTATTTAGATAAAGGTAGGGAAGTTTTTATTGCATTTGTGGATTTAGAAAAGGCATATGATAGAGTGGATAGAGGAGCAATGTGGCAGATGTTGCAAGTATATGGAACAGGTAGTTACTAAATGCTGTAAAGGGGTCTAATGAGGATATTGAGGCTCATGTTAGAATGTGTAGGAGAGAGGAGATTACTTCAAAGTAAAAGTAGGTCTTAGGCAGGGATGTGTAATGTCACTATGGTTGTTTAGTGTATATATATAGATTTTGCTGTAAAAGAAATAAATGCTAGGGTGTTAGGGAGAGGGGTGGGATTAAATTATGAGGAATCAAATACATAATGGAAATTGACAGTCATTTTTTGCTGATGATACTGTGCTTTTGGGGGATTCTAAAGAAAAGTTACAAAGGTTAGTGGACGAGTTTGGGAGAGTGTGTAAAGGTAGGAAGTTGAAGGTGAATATAGATAAGAGTAAGGTGATAAAGGTATCAAACGATTTAGATAACATTGGAGGGAGGGAGTAGGGAAGAAGCGAATGTTTTCAGATATTTCGGAGTTGACTTGTCAGCAGATGGGTTATGAAGAATGAGGTTAACCATAAAACTGATGAAGGTAAAAAGGTGGGTGGTGCGTTGAGGTGTCTGTGGAGACAAAAAACATTGTCCATGGAGGCAAAGAAGGGAATGTACGAGAGAATAGTGGTACCAACACTCTTATATGGGTTTGAAGCTTGGGTTGTAAATGCTGCAGCAAGGCGGCGGCTGCAGGAAGTGGAAACGTCCTGTCTAAAAGCAATGTGTGGTGTAAATATTATACAGAGAATTCACAGTGTGGAAATTAGGAGGTGTGGGGTTACTAAAAGTATTAGTCAGAGGGCTGGAGAGGGGTTGATGAGGTGTTTTGGTCATTTAGAGAGAATGGAGAGCGTATAAATCTGTAGGGAAAGGAAGGTGGCGTAGGGTTCATCCTCGAAAAGGTTGGAGGGAGGGGGTAAAGGAGGTTTTGTGGGGGAGGGGCTTGTACTTCCAGCAAGCGTGCATGAGCGTGCTAAATAGGAGTGAATGGAGATGAATGTTTTTTGGGACCTGACGAGCTGTTGGGGTGTTAGCAGAGTAATACTTTGTGAGGGTATTCAGGGAAATCGGTTAGCCGGCTTTGAGCCCTGGAAATGGGAAGTACAATGCCTGCACTTTAAAGGAGGTGGTTGGGATATTGGCAGATTGGAGGGACATTTGAGAGCCTCTGCAAAGATAGTGATTATGTTTGAGTGATGGTGAAAGTGTTGAATGATAATGAAAGTTTTTTCTTTTTGGGTTTTTCTTTCTCTTCGGGTCACCCTGCCTCGGTGAGAAACGGTCGGCGTGTTTATATATATATATATATATATATATATATATATATATATATATATATATATATATATATATATATATATATATATATATATATATATATATATATATATATATATATATATATATTGCGATTAATAATAGTATAGAATGAAACAATATATAAATCACTTTATTTTTCCGGATGTTTTGATAGTTTGTATCAGGGAAGTGTTGCCAGGTAGGGCAATACTCACCAACTGTGGCCGTGAATTGCATGTGTGTGTTGGCTGGTAATAGAATATGGACAAGTAAGGCATTGGTCCAAGATAAATAGAAGTGGTATTGGCACCAGTGAGATGCATGGATGGCTGGACGTCTCCGTGGTCTGATTACCTGTAGTTCCAGATGTTCTGTACTATCTCTTCCTGATAGACCTGTAGACCCCACCTGGACCTGGTAGACCCCACCTGGATCTGGTTGACCCCACCTAGACCTGGTGGACCCCTCTTGGGTTTGGTGGAAACCCTCCTGGATCTGGTTGACCTCACCTGGCACTGGCATTCCCACTCTGCCTTGCTAAGTCCCACATCATTTGTGGTGGATCACACCTCACCTTGATGGACTCACCCTGACAGACTCCACCTAGTCCTTGTTTACCCAACATTGTCCATGTGGAACCCACGTCGCCCTGGTTGACTCATCCTTGTAGTGATCTTCACCTCGCTGTGGTGATTCCTGCCTCACCTTCCTGAGCTTCAGCTTACTCTGGCAGACAAAACCTGTAAATTGTAGGCCTTTGTCTACCTTTCGGACCACGACATTTAACATGTCCAAATCCTCCTAAAGTTCAGCGGTATCCTCCTCCTATTACTCGATTTGTCTATGAGTCTTCAGTGAATGTGCTCATGTCGTTTCTCATTCGTTCATCGAGGTTATTAATGTAGATGATCAACAATGTTCCCAAAAGGAACGCCTTTGGAACACTACTTCTAACGTCCCGTCATTCTGATTTCATATCATTATGACAAACACAGTTGCCTATATAGATTTGTGAACACTGATGGCAAGCTCTTCTGTGACCTCCAGATTATTAATTAGGGTTTATTTGTATATTATAACCAGCTCAAGGAAGTTACTAGGTTTATATTTCTTCTGTCCCAGACTTTTTTTTTTTAACGAAAAAAAATTGCGGAAATCAATTTGACAAAATAAATATCATTAATTTTATGTAGCATTATTAAAAAAAATAAAAGAAAAAGAAAAAAAATCAAGCACCTCTTTGGGAATATCTAAAACATAGAGCACCAAAAAAATATATATAAATGACACACATAAATGCACATATTTTAGATGATTTGCAAGTTGCAGCAGAGTTGTTTGTCTCGGAATCGTATGTCAACACTGTGTGCAATGTTCACTGTGTGATCACCATGCGTCAACACTGTCTGTGTTGACGCATGATATTAAAGTTTGCGTGAGGGACTGGTGTATACACTACGAGTCCTCACATACTCTTAAGCATTGTCCTCCTGTATCCTTCTGCAACGTGTGTTTCCGAGTCCTCAAGAAGACATTAGTAATGAGCTTCCTCGTCTCGTCATCAATATTCATATAACTTTGGTACTGTGTGTCGTAAAACACCGACGTACCTGCAGGAGCAATAATGGAGTCTAGTTACTAGTGTTGCTATTAACGATGCTTCCTCTGTGATTACTTCGTTTTACATCATAATGTACCACAAAGTCCCTTGAGGCTTTGACTCTCCTATATTTTTTTCTCTAACGCTGTTCCTATTCCCTTCATGACACAGATGCATAAAAGATTTAATTGAGAAACTGTGTTGTCATAGACGACACCAGTTCCTTTTTTTTCAATTTTGTTATTATTTTTTGACTAAAATTATCTTTACAGTACGAAGCCGAGAAACCATACCACGGGAGGGGATAGAACTCACGGTCAGAGTCATAAAACTGGTTTGTGTATAATTGAGTTATTACGTTTTCGTGAGTCATCTAACCGATGTCTTCCAACTGCGTAATGAGCCTCACTCTTGAGTGTCGTCAGGAGCTATGCAGTGTTGCGTATTGCATTACTGTATGCATGATATTGCAAATAAATAGAAAGGATGGACGAAGAAGATTATTAAAATGCCACGTAGCAGAAATAGGAGAAAACGATGTCTGCAAGAATAAAAAAAAAATTGCAATGAGATAATAAGATAATAAGGGTCAGATCGAGAGAAACAAAGGGATCCAGAACTTATTATTAACAAATTACTGTCTTCACGTCTCATAAATAACTTTGCAACTTGGTTGCAACATTTGCATTTATATATGCAAAAAACTAAGAAGTATAAAGCCTGGTCACAGACCTGGCCGCGGGGGCGTTGACCCCCGAAATCCTCTCCAGGTATACTCCAGGTAAAAATGGAACATGCAGCAGCTGTATGATCCAGATTTTAAATATCTTGAAGATCACAGAAAAGGTCAAAAAAGGGAGTTACGAACATTTAACAGTAAAAACTGAACAGTAAAAACTGGCAGACAGAGGGACAAGAGAAGACGTACAGTTGTCTAAAGTCATAATATGTTATGAAATAACTGGTAAAGGAATAGCTTTGTAAACCACGATGTGGGATAAATATATTGGTGGTTACGTTGTTGTGTATGGTGCTTTAAGGTTCTCTTGTCATTACTTGAAACACCATTATCATTACCATTACCATACCACCATCAACATGTTCATCACCATACCACCCCAACACCAGTACCACCATACCACCACCAACACCAGTATCACCATACCACCACCAATGCCAGTACCACCATACCACCACCAATACTGCTACCACCAACACCTCTACATCACCAACATCTCTACACCACCAACACCTCTACATCACCAACATCTCTACACCACCAACACCTCTACATCACCAACATCTCTACACCACCAGCACCTCTACCACCATACCACCACCAACACCTCTACACCACCATACCACCACCAAAACCTCTACCACCATACCACCACCATCACCTCTACCACCATACCACCATCAACACCTCTACCACCATACCACCATCACACCACCATCATACCACCGCCACCACCACCAACAATAACAACAACAACACCAACACCTCCACCATCATACCACCACCACCAACAACAACACAACCACCAACACCTCCACCAGCTCCACCACCATTACCATTACCACTTATTATCACTACCACCTCCACCAACACCTCCACTACCACAACTGCCAACAACAACAATAGCAACAGTAACGATAGCAAATACAACAACTGCACCAACAACAGCAACAATAATAACAGAAGCAACCACAACAACATCAGCAAGTAACAAAGAAACCATCAACAAGAACAACAATAATATTAAGAACAGTAACATCAACACAGCATCAACAATAACAACAAGGCCAGCAAGTATACCAACAGTAACAGCAAAAAAGAATAAAAACAACAACGAAACGACAGAAACATAAACTACAGGAACAGAAACAACAAAAATATATGCAAGGAGAAGGGTCTTGCATACTGCAGACAGGTGAGGCGAAGCAGTTGTAGGCGGAGTCACCAGTGAAAAAAAATCCACTAGCAGATGTAGATCAACTATAAAAATCCTGTAGCGGAAGTAGATCAAGTCCTATCTCAGGACTTGATCTACTTCATCTACTACCTCTACCTTGATCTACCTCAGTATTTTTATCAAGATTGATGGACTAAACACATTTCCAAGCTGAGGACCTGATTACTTCAAACTCTTCCCTGTCTTCCACCATTCTTCTCTGTAATTGACTGATGAAGTCACTGGCTGGCGAGATTTTCTCACAGTGAAGACACCCAACTGATGCACAAGTCTCATTTTTCAAATATTATAATATTGTTAATGTAAGTACTGTATATCCTCATTCATAATGGCATCAATTCTGAGATTTCATATTTCCCCATCAGGAAAAGTTTGTGACTGAGGAAAGATCCCCGGGACGGGACAAGACCGGCGAACCTACTACAGTACAGCTTGTGAATCATACTATATTCGCACCATTTTTAAGGTAAGGTTCTTATTGTTGATAATTTATTGAAAACGCCTAACAACTACTTGTATAAGAGATTGGGGCCTTTACAAGAAGCTTGAAAGCCATGATTGTGTCAAAACAAGGGATTTTTTTTTTTAAGTGCATACTTTAATGAATAGTTTGATGTATGTTATATTTCTATGATTTTTCTAAGACGAGTTATCGGAAATTATGTATTTTACAGGAATACAATTTCCCGTTAAAAATAAGGTTATTCCCGCAAGCATGTTTCATGAGTGAATGTGTTTCGCCAAATTCTCTCCAGACAGATCGTCTATAATTTGAATCTAGCAAAGTCAACTGTTGGTCGGATTCTGAAGAGAGCTGATGACGCTGGTGTTGTGGAGCGCTCCGTCGTGGTAGACGTGGAAGAAAATATAAGACAACGCACCACGTTGAGAAGGTTATAAGAAATAGTGTGAAGGTTCCCAAGAAAACTAGCAAAGATCTATAAAGAGATTTGGTTTCAGCTGGCGTAAATTTTGTTTCTTCAACTGTTAGACGAAGGCTCCTTAATTAAAGTTGTCAGAACTGCTAGAAAGCCGGTACAGAAACGGTTATTGGCTGCTGCTATGAAGAAATAAACAGCCGGGTTGGGCACTCGATCATAAGGGATGGACGACAGATGAATGGAGAAAAGATATATTTTCAGATGAGGCGCATTTTGAAGTACATAGGTATAGATCAATGGTAGTAAGACGGAGTAAAAGAGAACCTCTTCGAAATGGACACAATCAACAAGCTCCAAAACGCCTACCTAAGATATTTTGGGTAGTTTTACTGCTAAAAGCCCTGGACGGCTAGTTATTGTTAAGGGAATAATGAACAGTGACAAACACAAGGTTATCCCGCCAAATTGTTTGCTTTCCATTGTGGATAGACTTTCCTGACGGAGAAGGCGTTTTCCAGCTGGCTCTTGCTCCATGCCACACTTCCAGAAATATGCTGACATTCTTCAAAGAGAGTGGGTTAAGCGTTTTAAACTGACCTGAAAACTCTCCTGACTTCAACCCAGTTGAGCATCTATGGGCAATAACCAAACTGAGGATAGCAAAACAGGAGTTTCAACTGTGGAGAAGCTAATTGCAGCTGTTATTAGGACTTGGTACCGCGACGAAGAATTTGCCAAAATGTGTTCAACATCGGTCGAGTCTATACCACAGTGAGTAGCAATTCTTATAAAAGCAAAAAGTATTAATATCTCTTATTAAAACAATTAACTATCTTAATAATGTCGTGTACTTTTCAAATATTAATTTTCAAAATAAATGTCTTATTTCATCACTGTCCCAATTAATATGCCCACTACTGAAATGTGGCACAAAGCTCCTGGAGAGCGAAACGTCACATTAAGAACAGTAAGGTACAATATCGTGACCTTTCGATCCGACTTGGACCATCTGCCTCACAACTTTCTGTACATCACCTGATGCTGGACGACTCACGATGAGTGAGTCAAACTGACGAAACGTTTCATAATATTTAATATTTCTGAAGGTAAAAGAGCAGAAATTTTGTATTCATCTCTCTCTCTCTCTCTCTCTCTCTCTCTCTCTCTCTCTCTCTCTCTCTCTCTCTCTCTCTCTCTCTCTCTCTCGCCTACATAACACCACCATCTTCCCCCTCCACATCAATCACCTGAGCTGGACAATTTCTAACAGCATCTTGGTGCACACGTCAGACTACCTGACAGATCACAGAACCTTCCTTTACATATCTTGTCCAATCCTTGACCGTGTGTCGCTAAAAATACAACACGCTGGTTGGGTCACAAATCCTGTACAGAGCCACAGAATCCTGGAACACTAACGACTTCTTATTAATGTATCCCTAGAGTAGAAGGACGTACTGTCATGACGCAGTAGGACAGTGTCAGAAAGTTGAAAAGAATTATTTGGACGGACTTCTGTGATAGAAGGGGAACTACGGTGTGTGTTCTTGACATCTTATGAGAGGAGGAAGTTACAGGAGCTACCTGGAAGGAGGAAGTTACAGGAGCTACCTGAAAGGAGGAAGTTACATGAGCTACCTGAAAGGAGGAAGTTACAGGAGCTACCTGAAAGGAGGAAGTTACAGGAGCTGATGGAAATAACTGTGGTAATTGAATGTCATAGATGATAATACTTCCCCTGGCAATGTGTTGGGATCTGGGCCAGCAAGGAAAGTAACTAGCAGCAGTAGTTGCAGCGTTGGTGTAAGTAGTAGCAATAGTTGTAGTAGTTGCAGAAGTAGGAGTTGAATTCAGTTATTCAATATCTTTGATCGTCACTTCGTATAGAAATACAGGAACATATATTTATATATATATATATATATATATATATATATATATATATATATATATATATATATATATATATATTTTTTTTTTTTTTATTATCACACCGGCCGATTCCCACCAAGGCAGGGTGGCCCGAAAAAGAAAAACTTTCACCATCATTCACTCCATCACTGTCTTGCCAGAAGGGTGCTTTACACTACAGTTTTTAAACTGCAACATTAACACCCCTCCTTCAGAGTGCAGGCACTGTACTTCCCATCTCCAGGACTCAAGTCCGGCCTGCCGGTTTCCCTGAATCCCTTCATAAATGTTACTTTGCTCACACTCCAACAGCACGTCAAGTATTAAAAACCATTTGTCTCCATTCACTCCTATCAAACACGCTCACGCATGCCTGCTGGAAGTCCAAGCCCCTCGCACACAAAACCTCCTTTACCCCCTCCCTCCAACCCTTCCTAGGCCGACCCCTACCCCGCCTTCCTTCCACTACAGACTGATACACTCTTGAAGTCATTCTGTTTCGCTCCATTCTCTCTACATGTCCGAACCACCTCAACAACCCTTCCTCAGCCCTCTGGACAACAGTTTTGGTAATCCCGCACCTCCTCCTAACTTCCAAACTACGAATTCTCTGCATTATATTCACACCACACATTGCCCTCAGACATGACATCTCCACTGCCTCCAGCCTTCTCCTCGCTGCAACATTCATCACCCACGCTTCACACCCATATAAGAGCGTTGGTAAAACTATACTCTCATACATTCCCCTCTTTGCCTCCAAGGACAAAGTTCTTTGTCTCCACAGACTCCTAAGTGCACCACTCACTCTTTTTCCCTCATCAATTCTATGATTCACCTCATCTTTCATAGACCCATCTGCTGACACGTCCACTCCCAAATATCTGAATACGTTCACCTCCTCCATACTCTCTCCCTCCAATCTGATATTCAATCTTTCATCACCTAATCTTTTTGTTATCCTCATAACCTTACTCTTTCCTGTATTCACCTTTAATTTTCTTCTTTTGCACACCCTACCAAATTCATCCACCAATCTCTGCAACTTCTCTTCAGAATCTCCCAAGAGCACAGTGTCATCAGCAAAGAGCAGCTGTGACAACTCCCACTTTGTGTGTGATTCTTTATCTTTTAACTCCACGCCTCTTGCCAAGACCCTCGCATTTACTTCTCTTACAACCCCATCTATAAATATATTAAACAACCACGGTGACATCACACATCCTTGTCTAAGGCCTACTTTTACTGGGAAAAAATTTCCCTCTTTCCTACATACTCTAACTTGAGCCTCACTATCCTCGTAAAAACTCTTCACTGCTTTCAGTAACCTACCTCCTACACCATACACTTGCAACATCTGCCACATTGCCCCCCTATCCACCCTGTCATACGCCTTTTCCAAATCCATAAATGCCACAAAGACCTCTTTAGCCTTATCTAAATACTGTTCACTTATATGTTTCAGCCTAGGAAGGGTTGGAGGGAGGGGGTAAAGGAGGTTTTGTGTGCGAGGGGCTTCGACTTCCAGCAGGCATGCGTGAGCGTGTTTGATAGGAGTGAATGGAGACAAATGGTTTTTAATACTTGACGTGCTGTTGGAGTGTGAGCAAAGTAACATTTATGAAGGGGTTCAGGGAAACCGGCAGGCCGGACTTGAGTCCTGGAGATGGGAAGTACAGTGCCTGCACTCTGAAGGAGGGGTGTTAATGTTGCAGTTTAAAAACTGTAGTGCAAAGCACCCTTCTGGCAAGACAGTGATGGAGTGAATGATGGTGAAAGTTTTTCTTTTTCGGGCCACCCTGCCTTGGTGGGAATTGGCCAGTGTGATAATAAAAATAAAAAAAAATTATATGTTTCACTGTAAACACCTGGTCCACACACCCCCTACCTTTCCTAAAGCCTCCTTGTTCATCTGCTATCCTATTCTCCGTCTTACTCTAAATTCTTTCAATTATAATTCTACCATACACTTTACCAGTTATACTCAACAGACTTATCCCCCTATAATTTTTGCACTCTCTTTTATCCCCTTTGCCTTTATACAAAGGAACTATGCATGCTCTCTGCCAATCCCTAGGTACCTTACCCTCTTCCATACATTTATTAAATAATTGCACCAACCACTCCAAAACTATATCCCCACCTGCTTTTAACATTTCTATCTTTATCCCATCAATCCCGGCTGCCTTACCCCCTTTCATTTTACCTACTGCCTCACGAACTTCCCCCACACTCACAACTGGCTCTTCCTCACTCCTACAAGATATTATTCCTCCTTGCCCTATACACGAAATCACAGCTTCCCTATCTTCATCAACATTTAACAATTCCTCAAAATATTCCTTCCATCTTCCCAATACCTCTAACTCTCCATTTAATAACTCTCCTCTCCTATTTTTAACTGACAAATCCATTTGTTCTCTAGGCTTTCTTAACTTGTTAATCTCACTCCAAAACTTTTTCTTATTTTCAACAAAATTTGTTGATAACATCTCACCCACTCTCTCATTTGCTCTCTTTTTACATTGCTTCACCACTCTCTTAACTTCTCTCTTTTTCTCCATATACTCTTCCCTCCTTGCATCACTTCTACTTTGTAAAAACTTCTCATATGCTAACTTTTTCTCCCTTACTACTCTCTTTACATCATCATTCCACCAATCGCTCCTCTTCCCTCCTGCACCCACTTTCCTGTAACCACAAACTTCTGCTGAACACTCTAACACTACATTTTTAAACCTACCCCATACCTCTTCGACCCCATTGCCTATGCTCTCATTAGCCCATCTATCCTCCAATAGCTGTTTATATCTTACCCTAACTGCCTCCTCTTTTAGTTTATAAACCTTCACCTCTCTCTTCCCTGATGCTTCTATTCTCCTTGTATCCCATCTACCTTTTACTCTCAGTGTAGCTACAACTAGAAAGTGATCTGATATATCTGTGGCCCCTCTATAAACATGTACATCCTGAAGTCTACTCAACAGTCTTTTATCTACCAATACATAATCCAACAAACTACTGTCATTTCGCCCTACATCATATCGTGTATACTTATTTATCCTCTTTTTCTTAAAATATGTATTACCTATAACTAAACCCCTTTCTATACAAAGTTCAATCAAAGGGCTCCCATTATCATTTACACCTGGCACCCCAAACTTACCTACCACACCCTCTCTAAAAGTTTCTCCTACTTTAGCATTCAAGTCCCCTACCACAATTACTCTCTCACTTGGTTCAAAGGCTCCTATACATTCACTTAACATCTCCCAAAATCTCTCTCTCTCCTCTGCATTCCTCTCTTCTCCAGGTGCATACACGCTTATTATGACCCACTTCTCGCATCCAACCTTTACTTTAATCCACATAATTCTTGAATTTACACATTCATATTCTCTTTTCTCCTTCCATAACTGATCATTTAACATTACTGCTACCCCTTCCTTTGCTCTAACTCTCTCAGATACTCCAGATTTAATCCCATTTATTTCCCCCCACTGAAACTCTCCTACCCCCTTCAGCTTTGTTTCGCTTAGGGCCAGGACATCCAACTTCTTTTCATTCATAACATCAGCAATCATCTGTTTCTTGTCATCCGCACTACATCCACGCACATTTAAGCAACCCAGTTTTATAAAGTTTTTCTTCTTCTCTTTTTTAGTAATTGTATACAGGAGAAGGGGTTACTAGCCCATTGCTCCCGGCATTTTAGTCGCCTCATACGACACGCATGGCTTACGGAGGAAAGATTCTTTTCCACTTCCCCATGGACAATAGAAGAAATAAAAAAGAACAAGAGCTATTTAGAAAAAGGAGAAAAACCTAGATGTATGTATATATATATATGCATGTGCGTGTCTGTGAAGTGTGACCAAAGTGTAAGTAGGAGTAGCAAGATATCCCTGTTATCTTAGCGTGTTTATGAGACAGAAAAAGAAACCAGCAATCCTACCATCATGCAAAACAGTTACAGGTTTTTGTTTCACAGTCATCTGGCAGGACGGTAGTACTTCCCTGGGTGGTTGCTGTCTACCAACCTACTACCTATATATATATATATATATATATATATATATATATATATATATATATATATATATATATATATATATATATATATATATATATATATATATATATATATATATATATATATATATATATATATATATATATATATATATATATATATATATATATATATATATATATATATATATATATATATATATATATATACATTATATTATATTATATTATAGGGAGGTACCACCTCTATAGCTGGAATGGGGACCCTCATCCTCAGAGAAGACAATAAACGAGCCTCAGGGAAAACTCAAGGTTCTCCCCGGAGCTGTTTGAATATTTTCTTCTCCTACCACCACTTATATATTTTATATTATATGTGAACATTTATTGATAAACAGAATACATGTGCAGAAAAACACAAACATGAATTCAATGGTACAGTGTATTAAAGATCATGAATTTCCTCCAGCTCCTCTAAAGCCGGACGCGAGCCAAGTATGCAGCAGGCATTTTCCCTCTGGATGGCTACGCTGAGGCGCTGGAACAGGAAAGTGGCTGCCCTTGGGTCCCTGGTGGCGTCGATGAGTCTGGAACCCAATTCTTTGAGGAAACGTGTGGCATTTTTTCCCCATGATCCCAAGGTCTCTGATCCCACTGGGACAAATTGATGCTGTTGGCTTATGCCCCTGTACTTGCTGATCTTGTACTCCTCCCTGTGGTCAGCAGCTCCTCCCTGTCGCCCCAAACTGTGATGGATATAGGTGTCAGTCAGTGTGGACACACAGGTTTAGTCCCATGCTAAGAGCTTGCCATTCTTCCAAGGATAGATGGTGATCCCGTCGGGGCGGTTTGCTGGGTTGTGGGTATTGTTGGCTGCTAGTGATCGGGGCTCCCTCTCGGCTGGGCATCCAACTGTGGCAAGGGTTCTCTTTATGATGTCATTGACCTCATTGTGTTTTGCATGCCAACCCTTGGTTTTGGAACAGTAAAGACCATTTGCTTCACTGCAAATACACGTATATTCTGTATGAATTGGGGCAACAAGCCAAGGTCTTAGGGTCGAGTCGCGTTCCCATTGCCATTCCCATTCCCATTGTTCCCATTCCCATTGTAGGTTGGTAGACAGCAACCACCCAGGGAAGTACTACCGTCCTGCCAGATGACTGTGAAACAAAAACCTGTAACTGTTTTGCATGATGGTAGGATTGCTGGTTTCTTTTTCTGTCTCATAAACACGCTAGATAACAGGGATATCTTGCTACTCCTACTTACACTTTGGTCACACTTCACAGACACGCACATGCATATATATATCTACATACATCTAGATTTTTCTCCTTTTTCTAAATAGCTCTTGTTCTTCTTTATTTCTTCTATTGTCCATGGGGAAGTGGAAAAGAATCTTTCCTCCGTAAGCCATGCGTGTCGTATGAGGCGACTAAAGTGCCGGGAGCAATGGGCTAGTAACCCCTTCTCCTGTAGACATTTACTAAAAAAGAGAAGAAGAAAAACTTTATAAAACTGGGATGCTTAAATGTGCGTGGATGTAGTGAGGATGACAAGAAACAGATGATTGCTGATGTTATGAATGAAAAGAAGTTGGATGTCCTGGCCCTAAGCGATACAAAGCTGAAGGGGGTAGGAGAGTTTCAGTGGGGGGAAATAAATGGGATTAAATCTGGAGTATCTGAGAGAGTTAGAGCAAAGGAAGGGGTAGCAGTAATGTTAAATGATCAGTTATGGAAGGAGAAAAGAGAATATGAATGTGTAAATTCAAGAATTATGTGGATTAAAGTAAAGGTTGGATGCGAGAAGTGGGTCATAATAAGCGTGTATGCACCTGGAGAAGAGAGGAATGCAGAGGAGAGAGAGAGATTTTGGGAGATGTTAAGTGAATGTATAGGAGCCTTTGAACCAAGTGAGAGAGTAATTGTGGTAGGGGACCTGAATGCTAAAGTAGGAGAAACTTTTAGAGAGGGTGTGGTAGGTAAGTTTGGGGTGCCAGGTGTAAATGATAATGGGAGCCCTTTGATTGAACTTTGTATAGAAAGGGGTTTAGTTATAGGTAATACATATTTTAAGAAAAAGAGGATAAATAAGTATACAAGATATGATGTAGGGCGAAATGACAGTAGTTTGTTGGATTATGTATTGGTAGATAAAAGACTGTTGAGTAGACTTCAGGATGTACATGTTTATTGAGGGGCCACAGATATATCAGATCACTTTCTAGTTGTAGCTACACTGAGAGTAAAAGGTAGATGGGATACAAGGAGAATAGAAGCATCAGGGAAGAGAGAGGTGAAGGTTTATAAACTAAAAGAGGAGGCAGTTAGGGTAAGATATAAACAGCTATTGGAGGATATATGGGCTAATGAGAGCATAGGCAATGGGGTCGAAGAGGTATGGGGTAGGTTTAAAAATGTAGTGTTAGAGTGTTCAGCAGAAGTTTGTGGTTACAGGAAAGTGGGTGCAGGAGGGAAGAGGAGCGATTGGTGGAATGATGATGTAAAGAGAGTAGTAAGGGAGAAAAAGTTAGCATATGAGAAGTTTTTACAAAGTAGAAGTGATGCAAGGAGGGAGGAGTATATGGAGAAAAAGAGAGAGGTTAAGAGAGTGGTGAAGCAATGTAAAAAGAGAGCAAATGAGAGAGTGGGTGAGATGTTATCAACAAATTTTGCTGAAAATAAGAAAAAGTTTTGGAGTGAGATTAACAAGTTGAGAAAGCCTAGAGAACAAATGGATTTGTCAGTTAAAAATAGGAGAGGAGAGTTATTAAATGGAGAGTTAGAGGTATTGGGAAGATGGAGGGAATATTTTGAGGAATTGTTAAATGTTGATGAAGATAGGGAAGCTGTGATTTCGTGTATAGGGCAAGGAGGAATAACATCTTGTAGGAGTGAGGAAGAGCCAGTTGTGAGTGTGGGGGAAGTTCGTGAGGCAGTAGGTAAAATGAAAGGGGGTAAGGCAGCCGGGATTGATGGGATAAAGATAGAAATGTTAAAAGCAGGTGGGGATATAGTTTTGGAGTGGTTGGTGCAATTATTTAATAAATGTATGGAAGAGGGTAAGGTACCTAGGAATTGGCAGAGAGCATGTATAGTTCCTTTGTATAAAGGCAAAGGGGACAAGAGAGAGTGCAAAAATTATAGGGGGATAAGTCTGTTGAGTGTACCTGGTCAAGTGTATGGTAGAGTTATTATTGAAAGAATTAAGAGTAAGATAGCAGATGAACAAGGAGGCTTTAGGAAAGGTAGGGGGTGTGTGGACCAGGTGTTCACAGTGAAACATATAAGTGAACAGTATTTAGATAAGGCTAAAGAGGTCTTTGTGGCATTTATGGATTTGGAAAAGGCGTATGACAGGGTGGATAGGGGGGCAATGTGGCAGATGTTGCAGGTGTATGGTGTAGGAGGTAGGTTACTGAAAGCAGTGAAGAGTTTTTACGAGGATAGTGAGGCTCAAGTTAGAGTATGTAGGAAAGAGGGAAATTATTTCCCAGTAAAAGTAGGCCTTAGACAAGGATGTGTGATGTCACCGTGGTTGTTTAATATATTTATAGATGGGGTTGTAAGAGAAGTAAATGCGAGGGTCTTGACAAGAGGCGTGGAGTTAAAAGATAAAGAATCACACATAAAGTGGGAGTAGCCACAGTTGCTCTTTGCTGATGACACTGTGCTCTTGGGAGATTCTGAAGAGAAGTTGCAGAGATTGGTGGATGAATTTGGTAGGGTGTGCAAAAGAAGAAAATTAAAAGTGAATACAGAAAAGAGTAAGGTTATGAGGATAACAAAAAGATTAGGTGATGAAAGATTGGATATCAGATTGGAGGGAGAGAGTATGGAGGAAGTGAATGTATTCAGATATTTGGGAGTGGACGTGTCAGCAGATGGGTCTATGAAAGATGAGGCGAATCATAGAATTGATGAGGGGAAAAGGGTGAGTGGTGCACTTAAGAGTCTGTGGAGACAAAGAACTTTGTCCTTGGAGGCAAAGAGGGGAATGTATGAGAGTATAGTTTTACCAACGCTCTTATATGGGTGTGAAGCATGGGTGATGAATGTTGCAGCGAGGAGAAGGCTGGAGGCAGTGGAGATGTCATGTCTGAGGGCAATGTGTCGTGTGAATATAATGCAGAGAATTCGTAGTTTGGAAGTTAGGAGGAGGTGCGGGATTACCAAAACTGTTGTCCAGAGGGCTGAGGAAGGGTTGTTGAGGTGGTTCGGACATGTAGAGAGAATGGAGCGAAACAGAGTGACTTCAAGAGTGTATCAGTCTGTAGTGGAAGGAAGGCGGGGTAGGGGTCGGCCTAGGAAAGGTTGGAGGGAGGAGGTAAAGGAGGTTCTGTGTGCGAGGGGCTTGGACTTCCAGCAGGCATGCGTGAGCGTGTTTGATAGGAGTGAATGGAGACAAATGGTTTTTAATACTTGACGTGCTGTTGGAGTGTGAGCAAAGTAACATTTATGAAGGGGTTCAGGGAAACCGGCAGGCCTGACTTGAGTCCTGGAGATTGGAAGTACAGTGCCTGCACTCTGAAGGAGGGGTGTCAATGTTGCAGTTTAAAAACTGTAGTGTAAAGCTCCCTTCAGGCAAGACAGTGATGGAGTGAATGATGGTGAAAGTTTTTCCTTTTCGGGCCATCCTTCCTTGGTGGGAATCGGCCAGTGTGATAATATATATAAATATATATATATATATATATATATATATATATATATATATATATATATATATATATATATATATATATATATATATATATATATATATAATAGGATGGGGTCCACCTCTGGTGTAAATTGTGGGACCCATAGCCTCGGAGAAGTGGATAAAAAGGCTTCAAGGAAGAATAATTGGATTTCTTCCTGAAGCCATTTGAATATTCCACTTCCCCTACCACCCCATCTTTTAAACTATTTTTTTTTACCAATAGGAATATTTTATTACATAATATGGCACAGAAGATTTAAGAGATACATTGTTGATATAAAGGTGGCACATATATATATATATACATGTTGTTACGTGTGTATCACCGATTATAAGGCGAAAATCTCATCCAGCTCCTCAGAGCTGGGGCGTGTGCCCAAAATGCAGCATGCATTACCCCTTTGAACAGCCGCGCTGAGCCGCTGGAACAGAAAACTAGCTGCCCTGGGATCCCTAGTTACCCTGATGAGTCTTTAAGGAAATTAGATGCACTCTTTCCCCATGAGCCAAGGGTCTCTGAGCCTATGGGAACAAACATATAATGATGGGCAAGTTCTCCATATTTTCTAGACTTTTGGGACTCCCTAAAGCTGGCAGCTGCCCCTCCTTCCTCCCTGGTGTATTGGAGATAGGTATCAGCCAAGGTAGATGCACATGTATAGTCCCACACCACCTGCTTCCCATCTGTCCAGGCTTGAAGGGTGATACCATCTGGACGCTTCTGGCTGCCATCAGATCTGCATAGTTGGGGTGGCTCCCTTACTGCTGGGCATCCAGCTGTTGTGAGGCTCCTCTTGATAATGTTATTAACCTCCTCATGTCTTGCAATCTTTCCCTCGGATTTACGGCACACAAGACCATGGTACCCGAATCGGTCTGCTGCTTCACTGCCACAAATACACCTGTGTTCGGCGAGAATAGGGGCGGCAAGTCGAAGGGCAACACCGATGCGGATGGTCTGTGGGTCGAGGCGTGTGCCAAGGCTGGAGTTGGGAACAGCCAACAGAAAGTCCCCAGCATGAGGGGCTCTCACTGCCAGCAGGCGGGCTCTATCCTTCCCTGACACACTCTGAAGCATCGTTGAGGCTATATTTTCCACTATTGGACCATCCCAGTGCGATTGTTTGTAGTTGTTGGGGGGAGCAGGTCTGGTTTCTGAGCCCGTTAGATTATCCCAGATCATTGCTCCGTCAATGAATTTTTGGTCCTGGGCTCCAATCTTGTCCCTAAGATGTTCAGGGAGAATCGCTGCTACAAGCTCTCTGGATGCAATACACGAGGACAGAAAAGCAGGTAACGCAATCTGTGATGACTTGCGGACACCAATGCCTCCTAGTCTGACTGGAAGTGTAGCTTGGTTCCACTGCCCGTCTTCTAGAGTAAGGTTAAGTACTTTCGTAAAAATCTGCCTCAGAATACTGTCATATTCGTGCAGTATAGGGTTATCATATGAAGGTGCACATCTTAGAAAATATGTCAACCTGGGCAGACTCAAGCACTTTGTGAGAAGGTACAAGGCATCGTGGGTGTCCAGATTGCCTATTCGTTGTTCCATTCTCCTTAACTCTTCCAATTTCTTCCTGAGAATTGTGTCAATGGCATTGCTTCCCAGAGGTGCTCCTAGCAAGACACTATTTGTGGGGGCAATGACTGCTGCTCCTGGTAGTTTTGATCTCACTGCATTTATCACTTGTTGACTGACTGAGATGATTTCACATTTGGATGGATTCAGGATGAGACCCATTTCCTGTCCCCGTGTCATTACCTGTGTAAGGTCATGTAGGAGGGACTCCTTTGTACCTGCTAGTGTGCCATCATCTAGGAACCAGATGTTTAGCTCGCTGGTCAGTCTGACTGTGATTTCCCTAACTGCAGTACAGAAGAGAAATGGTGCAAGAGGATCTCCTTGTTGGACACCCTCCAATGATGTGATTTCATGCTCTCCAAAGAGAAGCATTGATTCCTTGCTATACCCAGCTGAAACAAAAGGGAAGAGACCAGGGAAATGTTCTTGTACTGCTGCTAATACCACGTCTCTTTTCAGGAGATTGAACGCATTCTTGAAATCTAATTTTACCACTGCATTGTCCTCAGGCAGGTTGTTGATATATGCCCTTGTTGCATGAACCGCTGCTTCACTTCCTTGAGAGACCCCAAAGCCAAGCTGGTTTGGTTTAAGCATCATGGCTGCCTGTGCACGAATACTTCGGACAGCAACTTTGGATACGAGGCGGCGTAACGTGTTGCCTACTGCAATTGGCCGAATTCCTCCATCCTTCTTTTTAAGTGCACAAAGTGTTGCACCAAAAAAGAAAGGTCTAATTTCATCAGGAATCAGACCAGCCAAGGAATTGTTGACGAACCTTGTGATCTCTGAAAGCAGTGTCTCTGCAATTTCCCCAATAACTGGATTAACCATTTCCTTTAAATGCTGTGGCCTTATTCCAGTGTAACCCCCAGCAGAGCCAGATGGGAACGACATTATTGCTTTGTAATGTATATATATATATATATATATATATATATATATATATATATATATATATATATATATATATATATATATATATATATATATATATATATATATATATATATATATATATATATATATGTATATATATATATATCCCTCAGAGTGTATATACAATGTTGCTCAGTGCATCTGTGATAGCATTAAGATATTTGAGCACTAAAAAATAACTTTTACGGGACCGGGAGGTAGAGTACGGTGCAAAAATCACCCAACAAAATGCAAGGTTCAGTAAATACAAAATGAGATAACTTAATATTTAAAAAAGTTAGAGGCACTGAATTAGCCTTCTTATAATCACATATGGAATTATTAACAAACCACTATCTTCAAGAGTATAATTTAATAAATTATCTTAGCCTTTTATGACTAACAGACACTGCAACATCATGGAATCTTGATTCTGAGGACATGTACATAACCTTCACGACTACGACAACTACTACTACAACTAACCCATCTCTTTGGGAAGGACCTACTTCCACTGGGGAATCCCGCCTACCAGTGAATATGACCTCGTCTGCTACACCTGACGTTACTATATAAGCGCCAGGCTCCTTGCTTCTGCTTCAGAATCTCCACGACTTCGGTGCTCTTCGCACCTCCTCCAAGGTTGAGGGACTGATTACCTCATCTTCTGTATATAGTCCTACTGTCTTCAAGCTATGTCCTAGAATTTGTATTGATAAAGCCACTGGATGGCGAAACGTCTACAATAAAGATACCCAGATGTTGCACATGTGTCTTAATTTCATCAAGAACAAAAAAGACACAATACCTTGACTGGAACAATACCCAAAAAACCCGTCAATAGAGAGGGGCTTACAGGCTCCCTCACTCTTGTGTTAGTGTGACTTTGTAAATGGTCTAAGTGGGACCGAAACGTCGTCGTAATCTTCTCCCTCTTAAATCCGGGTTATGTGTTCTGGTACCCGTGTCTGAGTGAGGGGTGCAAGCACTAACAGTCCGACCATTTAATTATGTAACCATTATGAGGTAAGTGACGTGTAATATTCCTATTTCTAACCATTTGGTTAGTGTGAAATGGCAAAGAATATTAGATAAATTTTGTGTCGTTCCTTAATTTAGTCGCACCAAATGGTCTTATGAAGACTGTGGACGTGAAGCAATATTAATTAACTTCTAATTGCATTTATATCACTCACAAAAAGCTTATTTTCGTATCGAATAATAAAATGTCGAAAATGAGAGGCACAATTTTCATATATTGCTGAGCAGAGTCACATCAAAGACTGAGACTTTTACGTCAGTTAATTCTTTAAAAGCCACGGTCTTGTTACTGGTTCATAACATGTTGACAAAATCCTTTTAAATGACACGGCTTTCCGTAAGAGGGCAGCACTGTCTTGCAAAGGAAAGAGGAAGACAAGAAAGAGTGTATTTTGAACTAATCCACTTTATATTCTCAAATACCAGAATACCTATCGTCATGTTTAAGAACCTGAACAATACCAGTAAAGTCTTTCAACGTATATACTTCTTGCAGATCTGCCAACATTCACCATAAATCATTCAATTAGGTTTTCTAACAACGTACAGCATAAGCAATTTCTGCTGGTAATCTAACAAAATGAAATACGTACCATGAATTCCAGATGGTCTTATACCGTAAAGCACTCACTGCTCCTCTAACCTTGTAGCACTGAGGTCAGTGGTCAAGAGAGATTGCTACCTGTCCCGAGCTGTCCTGAGAAGTTAATGTGGAGTGTTAGAGCACCATGGCTTTCTTCTGTAGTATTTTAGTCAGCTCAAGGTGTTGTACATCTCAAGAAAAAAATAAGAAACTGAAAATTCTCCTGGCTAAGTATAATAATGTGAGGCTGTTGGGGTTAGTGAAGGGAAATAGGCTGTCAGCAGTGAGGAAGAGGCTGCCATCAACATCTGGAAATGGTTTCAAGTAAAGAGAGAGACATCGAAGTAAGGAAGGTTAAAATGGCAGATTTAGAGATAGGAAACCAATCTTCTGTTCTTCGTGACGAATGTACTTCAATTGCAACGGGAAAAGTGAGAGAGAGAGATCTGAAGCAAGAGATTTTTTTCAATAAACAAAGCGTTGTGCATCAGCAGTGTGCTGCTTCCCGACTGTATATGACAGTTACAATGTGAGAACAGAACCTGACTATGTTTCCCTGTCATATTAAATCACACAGTCAACGGGTCGCCGAATAAGCTAATTAATTCTGTTGAACTGGAAGACTCTGGAAAGGCGATGTGGATATCGTCTAGCATACTACAGTGGTTTTAGTAGTTAAGGAAACTTTAAATGGTTCGTCGGAGTACAGCTGGAGTTGCTATCATTGGGGAATTTTCATCTTTCAAGACTGCCTATGCCACATAGAGGGGGAAATGGAACATATAAAGAAATGGCAATCTCACAGCATGAAAAATTAATTAATGGGCTATAGGGCTGTGAAAATATCTTAAAATATTTCGTCACAACACAACTTGCGTAATATTTCCTAACTGCAAGTTACGGTAAACAGGAACACAGCATCACTGCAGTACCAGAGCAGCGCAGTCACACTGGAACATCATACCCGGACCACCGTAGCACAGCCATACCAGAACATCGCCATCAAATTAGAGAACTACTACCACAATGCAGTTACGATATATATAGCAACACAGTTATGAAGGAAGGCAGAGTGTGCTACAATAACGCGGTAGCTGCATCACACAGGCAGAGCAGCAGACAAAAAACTGACTAACTTATTGCTAAGACAATACACTTGTCGGCCATTTCTCTTCCCGAGAAGTGACTTTACCAGCTGCGCAAGCCATTACCTTTCCCAACAACTGCTTACCATTACTCCAGTCCTCTAAGAGAGAGAGAGAGAGAGAGAGAGAGAGAGAGACGGAGGAAGCAAAAGGAAAAGAGGAAGGAAAATATGAGAAGGTGAGAGGAAGAGGAGAGGAAAATGACAAGACAGGGAGCTAATGCTAATTAAAAGGCTTTCATAATAAAAAAAAGGCTTCCTTCTACCCTGAACAAACACCTGGAGAGAAAAGACTATTTCTCGGAGAAAGGTAGACACAAAAATATACATCGTAACAGTAAGCTGGTAAAGCCTGGTGATTCCTGGTCAAGAAGCAATGAAGATGTGACTGATATGAGCAAAAGGCAAGAAAAATGTTAACCTGCTTCAGTGCACCTCCTTCATACAGGTCCACTTTAACAAAAGGACCAGAATTTCATAACTTGAGCCGTAAGAGTCAATTACGACTAATTTACAGAAGTTTCCGGTACGAGTGTGTGTGTGTGTGTATATATATATGTATATATATATATATATATATATATATATATATATATATATATATATATATATATATATATATATATATATATATATATACAAATAACCCGCACATAAAAGAGAGAAGCTTACGACGACGTTTCGGACCGCCTTGGACCATTTACGAAGTCACACTAACCAGAAGTGGACCAGGACGGCTATATATAAGCAGGAAGAGGTGGTGGTAGTAGTAGTAGTAGTACAAGAACGGTATATAATACCGACAAGATGAAATTAAGACACATGCGCAACAACCGGACATCTCTATCGTAGACGTTTCGCCATCCAGTCATTTTAAATCATTTATTAAACTGGCTGAATCTTCGAAATATGCAATAACATAGGTCAATAATTTGCAGTTATAGGGTCATCAATATTATTATTAAAGATATAAGAAAATAATATTTAATAGTTGCAGTGTATGTAAATATTAAGAGAAAACAGTAATCAAGAAGACAAACGTAACAGTTATTAGAAAATGAAAAAAAATACTCGTGTAGGGATAAGCAATATCCGGGAAGTTGAAATATAGTAATAAGGATGTTACGCCCTTTGTTTCTGAACCTTCTAGGTCAGGTATGATGTATGTATAACGGGCTTTCTCACTTAATATTATATTATTTCTAGCCTCATTAGTAGCTAAAATGAGGATAGAGTACTTTATAATTTTATCTGGCCTTAATTTATTTAGCTGTGTAAATAGATAGAATGTTTGGATGATGTAAACTACGGGTACAGTTGTTTACTACCCGGCTGTCGTTTAGCCACTGATCCCTCTTAATCCCAGGTAACGTCAGTCTGAGAATTCTGTTATACTCCAGTCTACTCTCACCTTTCGTGAGAGAAGCTCCTTGATTCCTGGATTTAACCTTCTGGTCCCACATGAGGTTCCCTAGTGACCCTCCAGCACCTCGAACCGTATCAGACAGAAACGTCTTGGACGATGTGTGTGTTGCTGTATTGGAGACGCTGGTGATTGTCCCTAGCTCCGCTAGGAGCGGGTTTAAGCAGTATTGGTTCAAAGAGGACGGCGAAAAAGTCATGGGAGACAGACTCGCCTGAAAACTCCTTTAAGTGTAGAATATTCCTAATCTCACTTAGTATGTTTTGAAAGTTGTATAAGAGTGAATTGAGATTGAGTCAAGTAAAGTGTTATTACGTGAAGTGAATGTCTTATGATACTAGAGCCATTCAGTACTATAATCAAGACAGAATTTTGTGTATTATCTTTTAAGTGAACTCAAGTGTAAATTTTATGAGTACTCTGTTTTATGGTGCGACCTTTTTAAAGTTAATATAAAACCCTTCTATGGTTTATTAAGAAACTTAATAAAAAACCGGAAAGAAACATTGTGATTGTTTACTACAGAACCCTTGAACGATTTCATTTAGAACAGGATATTCAATCCTGTTTATTTGTTGCAAGAAAGGGCTAAACAGGCTTAAGTAGTGCCCTGTACGCAACAAAAGGCTATAATTATGAAGGATGGAGTGGGAGAGTGGTGAGATGGGGAGTGGGAAAGTAGAAAGGGATAAGAAGGGACTGAGAAAATTGAGAGGGATAAGGAGTGAGGAAGTAAATATATAGGAGGAGAGTAAAGAGGAAGTGGGGGAAATTGAAGAGAAATAAGATTTAAAGAGGGAGTGGGAAAATGATGAGAAAAGTAGAGAAATAAAGAAAGGGTCAAGAGAGAGGAGAATAGAGGGACGAAGAATAATTCTCCAACGTATGACAAACAAGGAAAATAAAAATAAATGACAATTATTGGCACAGAAGATAAGACAGAACCCAGGAAGCTAGAACCTGACAAAACCAGTCGTTAGTGTCAAGAGGCGAAGACAGAAACCAGGAAGCTAGAACCAGACAGAACCAGTCGTTAGCGTCAAAAAGCGAAGACAGAAACCAGGAAGCTAGAACCAGACAGAACCAGTCGTTAGCGTCAAAAAGCGAAGACAGAACCCAGGAAGCTAGAACCTGACAGAACCAGTCGTTAGCGTCAAGAAGCGAAGACAGAACCCAGGAAGCTAGAACCTGACAGAACCAGTCGTTAGCGTCAAGAAGCGAAGACAGAACCCAGGAAGCTAGAACCTGACAGAACCAGTCGTTAGCGTCAAGAAGCGAAGACAGAACCCAGGAAGCTAGAACCTGACAGAACCAGTCGTTAGCGTCAAGAAGCGAAGACAGAACCCAGGAAGCTAGAACCTGACAGAACCAGTCGTTAGCGTCAAGAAGCGAAGACAGAACCCAGGAAGCTAGAACCTGACAGAACCAGTCGTTAGCGTCAAGAAGAGAAGACAGAACCCAGGAAGCTAGAACCTGACAGAACCAGTCGTTAGCGTCAAGAAGCGAAGACAGAACCCAGGAAGCTAGAACCTGACAGAACCAGTCGTTAGCGTCAAGAAGCGAAGACAGAACCCAGGAAGCTAGAACCTGACAGAACCAGTCGTTAGCGTCAAGAAGCGAAGAGAGAACCCAGGAAGCTAGAACCTAACAGAACCAGTCGTTAGTGTCAAGAGGCGAAGACAGAACCCAGGAAGCTAGAACCTAACAGAACCAGTCGTTAGTGTCAAGAGGCGAAGACAGAACCCAGGAAGCTAGAACCTAACAGAACCAGTCGTTAGCGTCAAGAGGCGAAGACAGAACCCAGGAAACTAGAACCTAACAGAACCAGTCGTTAGCGTCAAGAGGCGAAGACAGAACCCAGGAAACTAGAGCCTAACAGAACCAGTCGTTAGTGTCAAGAGGCGAAGACAGAACCCAGGAAGCTAGAACCTAACAGAACCAGTCGTTAGCGTCAAGAGGCAAAGACAGAACCCAGGAAGCTAGAACCTAACAGAACCAGTCGTTAGCGTCAAGAGGCGAAAACAGAACCCAGGAAGCTAGAACCTAACAGAACCAGTCGTTAGTGTCAAGAGGCGAAGACAGAACCCAGGAAGCTAGAACCTGACAGAACCAGTCGTTAGCGTCAAGAAGCGAAGACAGAACCCAGGAAGCTAGAACCTGACAGAACCAGTCGTTAGCGTCAAGAAGCGAAGACAGAACCCAGGAAGCTAGAACCTGACAGAACCAGTCGTTAGCGTCAAGAAGCGAAGACAGAACCCAGGAACCTAGAACCTGACAGAACCAGTCGCTAGCGTCAAGAAGCGAAGACAGAACCCAGGAACCTAGAACCTGACAGAACCAGTCGCTAGCGTCAAGAAGCGAAGACAGAACCCAGGAAGCTAGAACCTAACAGAACCAGTCGTTAGCGTCAAGAGGCGAAGACAGAACCCAGGTAACTAGAACCTGACAGAACCAGTCGTTAGTGTCAAGAGGCGAAGACAGAACCCAGGAAGCTAGAACCTGACAGAACCAGTCGCTAGCGTCAAGAAGCGAAGACAGAACCCAGGAAGCTAGAACCTAACAGAACCAGTCGTTAGCGTCAAGAGGCAAAGACAGAACCCAGGAAGCTAGAACCTAACAGAACCAGTCGTTAGTGTCAAGAGGCGAAGACAGAACCCAGGAAGCTAGAACCTAACAGAACCAGTCGTTAGTGTCAAGAGGCGAAGACAGAACCCAGGAAGCTAGAACCTAACAGAACCAGTCGTTAGTGTCAAAAGGCGAAGAGAGAACCCAGGAAGCTAGAACCCAACAGAACCAGTCGTTAGTGTCAAGAGCCGAAGACAGAACCCAGGAAGCTAGAACCTAACAGAACCAGTCGTTAGTGTCAAGAGGCGATGACAGAACCCAGGAAGCTAGAACCTAACAGAACCAGTCGTTAGTGTCAAGAGCCGAAGACAGAACCCAGGAAGCTAGAACCTAACAGAACCAGTCGTTAGTGTCAAGAGGCAAAGACAGAACCCAGGAAACTAGAACCTAACAGAACCAGTCGTTAGCGTCAAGAGGCAAAGACAGAACCCAGGAAACTAGAACCTAACAGAACCAGTCGTTAGCGTCAAGAGGCGAAGACAGAACCCAGGAAACTAGAACCTAACAGAACCAGTCGTTAGCGTCAAGAGGCGAAGACAGAACCCAGGAAACTAGAGCCTAACAGAACCAGTCGTTAGTGTCAAGAGGCGAAGACTGAACCCAGGAAGCTAGAACCTAACAGAAACAGTCGTTAGTGTCAAGAGGCGAAGACAGAACCCAGGAAGCTAGAACCTAACAGAACCAGTCGTTAGTGTCAAGAGGCGAAGACAGAACCCAGGAAGCTAGAACCTAACAGAACCAGTTGTTAGCGTCAAGAGGCGAAGAGAGAACCCAGGAAGCTAGAACCTAACAGAACCAGTCGTTAGTGTCAAGAGGCGAAGACAGAACCCAGGAAGCTAGAACCTAACAGAACCAGTTGTTAGCGTCAAGAGGCGAAGAGAGAACCCAGGAAGCTAGAACCTAACAGAACCAGTCGTTAGTGTCAAGAGGCGAAGGCAGAACCCAGGAAGCTAGAACCTAACAGAACCAGTCGTTAGTGTCAAGAGGCGAAGACAGAACCCAGGAAGCTAGAACCTAACAGAACCAGTGGTTAGCGTCAAGTTGCGAAGACAGAACCCAGGAAGCTAGAACCTAACAGAACCAGTCGTTAGTGTCAAGAGGCGAAGACAGAACCCAGGAAGCTAGAACCTAACAGAACCAGTCGTTAGTGTCAAGAGGAGAAGACAGAACCCAGGAAGCTAGAACCTAACAGAACCAGTCGTTAATGTCAAGAGGAGAAGACAGAACCCAGGAAGCTAGAACCTAACAGAACCAGTGGTTAGTGTCAAGAGCCGAAGACAGAACCCAGGAAGCTAGAACCTAACAGAACCAGTCGTTAGCGTCAAGAGGCAAAGACAGAACCCAGGAAGCTAGAACCTAACAGAACCAGTTGTTAGCCTCAAGAGGCGAAGACAGAACCCAGGAAACTAGAACCTAACAGAACCAGTCGTTAGCGTCAAGAGGCGATGACATAACCCAGGAAGCTAGAACCTAACAGAACCAGTCGTTAGTGTCAAGCGGCGAAGACAGAACCCAGGATGCTAGAACCTAACAGAACCAGTTGTTAGCCTCAAGAGGCGATGACATAACCCAGGAAACTAGAACCTAAAAGAACCAGTCGTTAGCGTCAAGAGGCGATGACATAACCCAGGAAGCTAGAACCTAATAGAACCAGTCGTTAGTGTCAAGAGGCAAAGACAGAACCCAGGAAGCTAGAACCTAACAGAACCAGTCGTTAGTGTCAAGAGGCGAAGACAGAACCCAGGAAGCTAGAACCTAACAGAACCAGTCGTTAGTGTCAAGAGGCGAAGACATAACCCAGGAAGCTAGAACCTAACAGAGCCAGTCGTTAGTGTCAAAAGGCGAAGAGAGAACCCAGGAAGCTAGAACCCAACAGAACCAGTCGTTAGTGTCAAGAGCCGAAGACAGAACCCAGGAAGCTAGAACCTAACAGAACCAGTCGTTAGCGTCAAGAGGCAAACACAGAACCCAGGAAGCTAGAACCTAACAGAACCAGTCGTTAGTGTCAAGAGGCGATGACAGAACCCAGGAAGCTAGAACCTAACAGAACCAGTCGTTAGTGTCAAGAGCCGAAGACAGAACCCAGGAAGCTAGAACCTAACAGAACCAGTCGTTAGTGTCAAGAGGCAAAGACAGAACCCAGGAAACTAGAACCTAACAGAACCAGTCGTTAGCGTCAAGAGGCGAAGACAGAACCCAGGAAACTAGAACCTAACAGAACCAGTCGTTAGCGTCAAGAGGCGAAGACAGAACCCAGGAAACTAGAGCCTAACAGAACCAGTCGTTAGTGTCAAGAGGCGAAGACTGAACCCAGGAAGCTAGAACCTAACAGAACCAGTCGTTAGTGTCAAGAGGCGAAGACAGAACCCAGGAAGCTAGAACCTAACAGAACCAGTCGTTAGTGTCAAGAGGCGAAGACAGAACCCAGGAAGCTAGAACCTAACAGAACCAGTTGTTAGCGTCAAGAGGCGAAGAGAGAACCCAGGAAGCTAGAACCTAACAGAACCAGTCGTTAGTGTCAAGAGGCGAAGACAGAACCCAGGAAGCTAGAACCTAACAGAACCAGTTGTTAGCGTCAAGAGGCGAAGAGAGAACCCAGGAAGCTAGAACCTAACAGAACCAGTCGTTAGTGTCAAGAGGCGAAGGCAGAACCCAGGAAGCTAGAACCTAACAGAAACAGTCGTTAGTGTCAAGAGGCGAAGACAGAACCCAGGAAGCTAGAACCTAACAGAACCAGTCGTTAGCGTCAAGAGGCGAAGAGAGAACCCAGGAAGCTAGAACCTAACAGAACCAGTCGTTAGTGTCAAGAGGCGAAGACAGAACCCAGGAAGCTAGAACCTAACAGAACCAGTCGTTATTGTCAAGAGGAGAAGACAGAACCCAGGAAGCTAGAACCTAACAGAACCAGTCGTTAATGTCAAGAGGAGAAGACAGAACCCAGGAAGCTAGAACCTAACAGAACCAGTGGTTAGTGTCAAGAGCCGAAGACAGAACCCAGGAAGCTAGAACCTAACAGAACCAGTCGTTAGCGTCAAGAGGCAAAGACAGAACCCAGGAAGCTAGAACCTAACAGAACCAGTTGTTAGCCTCAAGAGGCGAAGACAGAACCCAGGAAACTAGAACCTAACAAAACCAGTCGTTAGCGTCAAGAGGCGATGACATAACCCAGGAAGCTAGAACCTAACAGAACCAGTCGTTAGTGTCAAGCGGCGAAGACAGAACCCAGGATGCTAGAACCTAACAGAACCAGTTGTTAGCCTCAAGAGGCGATGACATAACCCAGGAAACTAGAACCTAAAAGAACCCGTCGTTAGCGTCAAGAGGCGATGACATAACCCAGGAAGCTAGAACCTAATAGAACCAGTCGTTAGTGTCAAGCGGCGAAGACAGAACCCAGGAAGCTAGAACCTAACAGAACCAGTCGTTAGTGTCAAGAGGCAAAGACAGAACCCAGGAAGCTAGAACCTAACAGAACCAGTCGTTAGTGTCAATCGGCGAAGACATAACCCAGGAAGCTAGAACCTAACAGAACCAGTTGTTAGCCTCAAGAGGCGAAGACATAACCCAGGAAGCTAGAACCTAACAGAACCAGTTGTTAGTGTCAAGAGGCGAAGACATAACCCAGGAAGCTAGAACCTAACAGAACCAGTTGTTAGCCTCAAGAGGCGAAGACATAACCCAGGAAGCTAGAACCTAACAGAACCAGCCGTTAGCCTCAAAAGGCGAAGACAGAACCCGAGACTCGACTCCTCCAAACACCAATCAGAAGGAATAAACACAAGTAAGATTCTGAAATGGTACGTGGAAATAAGTGACGCCTTTTTTTTTCACCTCCATCACAATGAAGTCCAATTTATGACGCCATTATTTACCGACAGATCATCTTGACTTTTACACTATTCAGAAGACTTTGTTTCACTGGCAAATTATTAAATAATGGCAATACTCGTGTCCATTTTTCCCCCCTCACATGGTCGACCAACACACAGATTGCGGACTTTTTTTTTTTGGGGGGGGGGCGTAATTATTTTTGTGATGGTAACAAAAGACTTGTAATATATAATTTAATGACATTTAAATATCCATTTGGTATTGCTTCATCATTGGAAAATGGCCGAACTGCCTTTGCCGGTGCCATTGCCATTATTTGTCTGGCAACACAAAAGTGCTGCCAGCTGAGAATTTTTAATTTGTATCCTTTTTTTTTGGGGGGGGGGAGGGGTAGGGTTTTTTTTATGAAATTTGGTATTCATCTTAATTACATATACCTTGACACTCACAAAAAAATGAGAGGAAATCGTATGACGGTGAAAAAATTGGGTTCAATATTCTGCTGTGGAAATGAGATCCAAGGAGGAGGAGGAAGAAGAGGAAGATGAAGAAGAGGAAGAAGATGAAGAAGAGGAAGAAGAGGAGGAAGAGGAAGAAGGGGAAGAAGAGGAAGAAGAGGAAGGGGAAGAAGAACAGGAGGAATAAGAGAAAGAAGAGGAGAAAGAGAAGAAGAAGAAGAGGAGGAAGAAGAGGAAGAGGAAGAAGAAGATAAGGAGGAGGAAGAACAGGAGGAAGAACAGGAGGAAGAACTGGAAGAATGAGAGGAAGAGGAGGAGGAAGAAGAAGAAGAAGAAGAAGAAGAAGAAGAAGAAGAAGAAGAAGAGGAACAGAAATAAGAAGAAGAGGAGGAGAAAGAGAATATTGCAACAAGTAACGAGTATTTAAGAGAAATATAACACAGACCAATTTCTGGAAACAAGAGACAACGAGCGTAACTCAGTTCTCGTAATCACAAAAAAAAAAAAAATTCACGAATTATTAATATCACATTCTCGAAATTTAATATATAATATTACATTCAGCTATTCGCAAATTACTTTGAACTTGTTCTCCGCGATAAAATAATGATTAATTACATTTGATAATATAATAAGGAATAAATTGAGTTAATCCAACTACTGCGATTGACTTTTATTCACATATGTAATTAGAAATAAATTTAAATATTCCGGTTCTTAATAAATAAATTGTACTCGGTGAATTGTACTCAGTGAATTGTATTCACTGAATTGTACTCTCTGAATTGTACTCTCTGAACTGTACTCTCTGAACTGTACTCTCTGAACTGTACTCTCTGAACTGTACTCACTGAATTGTACTCTCTAATTTGTACTCACTGAATTGTACTCACTGGTTTGTACTCACTGAATTGTACTCAATGAATTGTGCTTGCTAAGTTGTACTTACTGAATTGTACTCTCTAATTTGTACTCACTGAATTGTACTCATTGGTTTGTGCTCACTGAATTGTACTCTCTAATTTGTACTCACTGAATTGTACTCACTGGTTTGTACTCACTGAATTGTACTCTCTAATTTATGCTCACTGAATTGTACTCACTGAATTGTACTCACCGAATTGTACTTACTGAATTGTACTCACTGAATTGTACTCACCGAATTGTACTCACTGAATTGTACTCACCGAATTGTACTTACTGAATTGTACTCACTGAATTGTACTCACTGGTTTGTACTCACTGAATTGTACTCACTGAATTGTACTCACCGAATTGTACTTATTGAATTGTACTCATTGAATTGTACTCACTGAATTGTACTCACCGAATTGTACTTACTGAATTGTACTCACTGAATTGTACTCACCGAATTGTACTTACTGAATTGTACTCACCGAATTGTACTCACCGAATTGTACTCACTGAATTGTTCCAAAAGCGTAAACTAGGTACAAGGATACTTAGAAAAAAAATTAATTACAAATACATTTTTCACTCTTAAATTATTAGAAAAGAGAAATAAATTTGATGTTTTAGTTTTGGAAGCAAACTTCATACTTAGTTTAAAGAAAAGGTACGATAGGTTTGAGAAGGGCATATATAAATAATGCTGATCTTGATACTAGGTCTGGAGCCATGACTCGACCCCATAGACACAAATCGGGAAAACACATTCATTAATAGGTCATAACAGGAATATGTGTGTGTGTGTGTGTGTGTGTACTCACCTAGTTTTTGTTGCAGAGGTCGATTCACAGCTCCTGGCCCCGCCTCTTCACGGGTCGCTACTACTCTTCCTGCTCCATGAGTTTTATCATACCTCTTCTTAAAGCTGTGTATGGATCATGCCTACACTTCATCATTTCCCAGACTATTCCACTTCCTGACTACTCCGTGACTGAAGAAATACTTCCTAACATTCCTGTGATTCATCCGAGTCTTCAACTTCCAACTGTGACTACTTGTTGCTGTGTCCCATCTCTGGAACATCCTGTCTCCTGTGTGTGTGTGTGTGTGTGTGCGCGTGTGTGTGTGTGTGTGTGTGTGTGTGTGCGTGTGAGTGTCGTACCTAATAAGCCGAACTTGCCGAATAAGCGGAACTCCCTTAATAAACAAAATTTCCCAAAAACATTCTTTTACAGAAAGTTGTTTAGTTTTTGTTTCATTGACAATGACATAAAGATTTTTATTTTAAGACCAAAACTAACTTAAAAACCTCACCTAACCTCGTTTTTAGTTAAATTGGCAGAACAAGCTACATTGGGATGGAAATCTTCAGCTCTAAATATTTTTCACTCTCGTGTTTTGTAAGGAGCTATGCAATGTTGCAGGGCAGAAGGTATCAGTGGTAACCCATGCCACATGTCACATGGGTATGAAGATTTCCATAGCTATGTGTTTTTTTCTGCATTGTTAAGATCGCCTGTTTGCGACTGAATTGCCTATATGTGTGAATTTATATACATACATATATATATATATATATATATATATATATATATATATATATATATATATATATATATATATATATATATGATGGGCTAGTGACAACATAGGCAATGGGGTTGAAGATGTATGGGGTAGGTTTAAGAATGTAGTGTTAGAGTGTTCTGCAGAAGTTTGTGGTTACAGGAAAGTGGGTGCGGGAGGGAAGAAGAGCCATTGGTAGAATGATGTAAAGAGAGAAAAAGTTAGCATATGGGAGGTTTTTACAAAGTAGAAGTGATGTAAGGAAGGAAGAGTATATGGAGAGAAAAAGAAATTTTAAGAGTGGTGAAGCAATGTAAAAAATGAGAAAATGAAAGAGTGGGCGAGATGTTGTCAACAAATTCTGTTGAAAATAAGAAAAAAAATTGGAATGAGATTTATAAGTTGAAGAAGCCGAGGGAACGAATTGATTTGATAGTTAAAAATAGGAGAGGATGAGTTACTAAAAGGAGAGTTAAAGGTATTGGGAAGATGGAGGAAATATTTTGAGGAATTGTTAAATGTTGATGAAGATCGGAAAGTTGCGATTTCGTGTATAGGGCAAGGAGGAATAACATTTTGTAGGAGTGAGGAAGAGCCAGTTGTGAGTGTGGTGAAGCTCGTGAGGCAGTGGGTAGAATGAAAGGGGGTAAGGCAGCCTGGATTGATGGGCTAAAGATAGAAATGATAAAAGGAGGTGAGGATATAATTTTGGAGCGGTTGGTGCTTTAATTTACTAAATTTATGGAAGAGGGTAAGGTACCTAGGGATTGGCAGAGAGCATGCATAATTCCTTTGTATAAAGGCAGAGGGGCCAAAAGGGAGTGTAAAAATTATAGTGGAATAAGTCTGTTGAGTATACCTGGAAAAGTATATAGTGGAGTTATTATTGAAAGAATTAAGATTAAGACATAGAGTAGGACAGCAGATGAACAAGGAGTCCAGTAAAAGTAGGCCTTAGGCAAGAAAGTGTGATGTCACCATGTTTATTCAACATGTTTATAAATGGGGTTGTAGGAGAAGTGAATGCTCGGGTCTTGGCAAGAGGTGTGGGGTTAAAAGATCAAGAATGTAACACAAAGTGGGAGTTGTCACAGTTGCTCTTTGCTGATGACACTGTGCTCTTGGGAGAGTCTGAAGAGAAGTTTCAGAGATCGGTGAACGAGTTTGGTAGAGTATGTAAAAGAAAATTAAAAGTAAATATAGGAAACAGTAAGGTGATGAGGATAAAAAAAATAGATAACGATAGATTGGATATCAGGTTGCAGGTAGAGAGTATGGAGGAAGTGAATGTATTCAGACATCTGGGAGTGGACGTGTCAGTAGATGGGTCTATGAAAGATGAGGTGAATCATAGAAATGATGAGGGGAAAAAGGTGAGTGGTGCACTGAGGAGTCTGTGGAGGCAAAGAACTTTGTCCATGAAAACAAGAGGAGAATGTAGGAGAGTGTAGTTATACCAACGCACATATATGGGTGTGAAGCATGGGTGGTGAATGTTGCAACGAGGAGAAGGCCGGAGGCAGTGGAGATGTCATGTCTGAGGGCAATGTGTGGTGTGAATATAATGCAGAGAATTCGTAGTTTGGAAATTAGAAGGAGGTGTGGGATTACCAAAACTATTATCCAGAGGGCTGAGGAAGGATTGTTGAGGTGGTTCAAACATGTAGCAAGGATGGAACAAAATAGAATGACTTCGAGAGTGCATAAATCTGTAATGGAGGGAAGGCGGGGTAGGGGTCGGTCTAGGAAAGGATGAAGGAAAGGGGAAAAGGAGGTTTTGTGTGTTAGGGGCTTGGACTTCCAGCAAGCACGCGTGAGCGTGTTAGATAGGAACAAATGGAGACAAATGGTTTTTAGGACTTGATGTGCTGTTGGAGTGCGAGCAAAGTAACATTTATGAAGGGGTTCAGGGAAACCGGCAGGCCGGACTTGAGTCCTGGAGATGGGAAGTACAGTGCCTGCACTCTGAAGGAGGGGTGTTAATGTTGCAGTTTAAAAACTGTAGTGTAAGCGCACCTCTGGCAAGACAGTGATGGAGTGAATAATGAATGTTTTTCTTTTTCGGGCCACCCTGCCTTGGTACGAGACTGCCGATGTGATAATAAAAATAAAATTTATATATATATATATATATATATATATATATATATATATATATATATATATATATATATATATATATATATATATATGTATATATATATATATATATATATATATATATATATATATATAAATTATATATATAATTTATATATATATATATATATATATATATATATATATATATATATATATATATATATACGGAAGTACCACCTCTATGGCTGGAAGGGGAACCCCATTCCAGCCATAGAGCGTAGCCATCCAGAGAGGAAATGCTTGCTGCATACTTGGCTCGCATCCAGCCTCGGAGGAGCTGGAGGAAATTCGTGATCTTTGATACATTGTGCCATTGTATTCATGTTTGTTTTTTCTGTAAATGTATTCTGTTTATTAATAAATGTTCACATAGAATATAAAATACATACGGGTGGTACGAGAAGAAAATATTCAAACAGCTCCGGGGAGAACCTTGAGTTTTCTCTGAGGTACGTTTATTGTCTTCTCTGAGGATGAGGGTCCCCATTCCAGCTATAGAGGTAGTACTTCCCTATTATTATAAATATATATATATATATATATATATATATATATATATATATATATATATATATATATATATATATATATATATCGTGTCCAATAAGCCTAATGGTCAATTAGGCCGAGCTCCCACTAAAAATATTTTACAGATTGATAGATATATTTTTCCTATGAACATATAACAAGAAAAAGTAACATTTTTGAACCAGGAAGACGAGGCGTCATCACATTAACCTATACATTTCCCTGTATAACTGAAGCGCTTACATTCACATAAATAAAACAAACGTCAGCGCATCCTACATTACACTGGTGGTGGGACTACACAACTGACCACCACAACAACACCAGGTTAGTGACAGTCTCCACCAACGGTGTTTCACCAGATATAATTAAAAATATTTAGCAACTTTCGTTAGCGAGAGAAATTATCATGTCACACTCACCGTGACATGTTTGGTTAGGTAATATTGCATTGCGAGGTTACTAGCGCTTAAAGTGTCACACTTTCTGTAATTACTTTTAATTTATTATTATATAATTATTTTCTCCCTCTGACAGTTATGGCGTAGCTGAGTTTGTGGGGTTGAAGACTGGCGCCTGCGCTCTTCTGTTTACTCTGTGTCATCTGCTGATGCACCCATGTTTGGTGTTTGTGTATTGTCTCTCTTACGATCCCATGCTTGGTGTCAGTGTGTACTGTCACATATGACCCCATATACTGCGTCCGTTTGTACCCTTTAACCCAAGTATGGTGTCAGCGTGCACTGTGTCCCTTCCCTGCAAGTGTCACATCATCAGGACCTCACATTCTGTTGTGTAATGTGTTTATGATTCAACTGGGAGTTGTGGTTAGGTCTGTGTTTCCTCCTGCTGCTCCCTAACATGCAAAACAGACTCATTTCCCCTCTGCCACTGCCCAGAAAGTGGTGGTGGTTGAGGGGTGAAATGGATGGTGTGGTGATGGTGGAAGGATGAGTGTGGAAGAGATTAAGGATACGTTGGGAAGGTGGAAAGGAGTAAGGAGACAGGAAGAGTGGAAAAGGTATAAATAGAGAGGATAAGTAATTAAAGGATTTAAGAGAGAGGGTGGGAAACGCAAAAGGGAACAGGAAGAGGTAGAAAGAATTAAAGAGGCGGTATGGGGGAAGGGTGAAGCAGACAGGATGATTGGGAGAGCATTAATGAGACAGGAAATTGAGAAAGGATTAGAAGACAATAAAGTGAGGAAAGGACTTAGAAGACAGGAAGAATGTTAAAGGATTAAGGAAACAAAAAGAGAAGGAAATGATTAAGAGACTGGAAGTGGGGAGAAAAGAATAATGGGACTGGAATTGGGGAAAAATGACATTTAGAAGACTGGAAGTGAGGGCAAAGAATTTAGTAGCCTTCTTAATTGAGAGAGAACACCATAAGTGTCAGGGGCTCAAGACTGTTCAACTGCTTCCCACCATACATGAGGGGGATTACCAACAGAAGCCTGGCTGTCTTCAAGAAGGCACTGGACAGGCACCTAAAGCCAGTAACTGACCAACCGGGATGTGGTTCGTACATCAGATCGTAACAGTCCCTAATCCACCATGAGGCCTGGTCTCAGACCGGGCCACGGGGGCGTTGACCCCCGTGACCCTCTCCAGGTAAACTCCAGGATATCAGGAAACCCGCATGCCAAAAAATGAACACTTTGAATAAGACATTTAAAGGCAGTTACGCAGTGATTTCCAATTTACTGTAAAACTTCTTAAAGGCGAACAGTTTCCTGCACTATACAAAAAAGGTCAACATGAACCCTTAGTGATATACTGCGCAGTTCTCAACTGTTGAACTTGTACCAGACAAACTGTCAATACCAATAACTGTCCTGGTTCAAGTAAAAGTTCCTCATCTTTCTTGTGCTGTATGAGGTAAGAGGGGAAGATATTGCCAGGAATGGAACACAGGAAAATCGTGTTCCAGGAAAAAACATGGAAGGACCAGATTTAGTTGACCGAAGAGCTCAGGACAGGTTGTGTAGGATGACACGAGAGTGGAGATCTCTCTCCTCCATCCTGTTTGATGAAGAAGGAACTGTCTACTCCGTTTTGCATAAGAGAGAGTGACAGACAGAGCAAACGAACGAGCTAACAAACGAGCTAACGAATTAACCAGCTAACTAACTCACTCGTCCTGCTTGTGTGTGTGTGTGAGAGAGAGAGAGAGAGAGAGAGAGAGAGAGAGAGAGAGAGAGAGAGAGAACCTGCTTCTGCATCCTGCATAGAAAGGGATGTCATTATGTCTACTGTTATACTAGGATGAATCTGGGACTTCCTCCTAAATTCTGCATTTATGGGATGATTCTTCCTTCTCTTTCTTACTGTGTGTACTGAGAGGATCTCTATTTAACATTAAATTAAATACAAAATGTAGAAGGAAATCCCTCAGATAACACTAACTTGGAAATATAATTTAATCATATACAGTAGTTATGTCATCAGGATATTATTGAGGAATAACTTGTAAATTTCAACACCTGTTTATTGTAAAACTCCATTCGGTTTACCAATATCCAGCCCAGTTGTGATAGTCACTCCTGACCCAGCCAATGAGGGAGACAGTAGTGCTAATATGTTTTCAATGTGATTGTGACTCCAGACCAAGTCAAAGGAGACAGTGCTAATTTGTTTGGGCTGAGATAGTCACAGTACTTCTAATATTTTTTTCTGTTGTGAGAGTGTCTTCGGACTCAGTCACTGAGGAAGATGTTTATATCTATCTTCCTCAGTTTTAAAAATGACCCCAGTCAGCGAGAAAGATGGGCCATTTAATCCATCTCAGTTAAGAAAGTGGCTCCGAACCCAATTAATGAATAAGACAATCCTTCTATTCTAACTCAATTATGATAATGACACTATATCCAGTCAGCGAGTAAGACACAATTGTGATAGTGACTCCAACAACAAATATGTGTTGATCCGTGAACACAGAGAATATAAAGTTTTCGTTAATCTCAAACCATATAACAAAGGGAGAAGCTAGGCACCTTGGGCTACCACAAACCCCGCCCATTCTGGGCTCGAAGGATGTGGCAGCTGTATAGTAAAACAAACGATGTCAGGAGGTGCAAAGGCAGCAAGCACTACAGAATCCTTTTGGAGCCACACCCCAGCTTAGGGCATTAAGCCCGAATGCTGGAGAAGCTCAAGATTGCCTCTTGCTCTGACATGAGCTTGTCTAAATCCTGCTGAAGTTCTATGGCATCTTCGTCTGAATCAATTATCATGCCTATTATTGCGTTGTGAATTTGCTCATAAAACTTGTTATTCCTTCATCAAGGTCATTAATGATTTTATACCAATTTCTAAATAATTATATATCCATTCTGTATTTATGGCACTCAATATCAACAAGCTGATAATTAAGACGTTTAGCCTGTACAGTAGGCTTCTTCAGTCGAATACAGAGGAGATAGTAGAAGCATTAGAGATTTAAAGTCAATGTAATAGTCCATCACCCTTGAATACGTAGTTTTGAGGTGGTCAGTTCCTCAGCCTGGAGAAGAGTTCTGTTTCATGGTCTGGAACAATGTTCCAAGTAGGAATGGCCCTTTGGGAAATCATGTTGAGTATCATAGCTCAAACTCTGCTTATCAATATGGTATCTAATAATATCAGCTATAACTGACTCCAATAATTTGAGTATAGTTGAGGTCAGGGTTATTGGGCCGTAATTAGATGTTAGTAACCTATCCTCCATTTTAAAAATAGGAATTATATGAGTCATCTTCCACATCTCAGGCACTATACCTGTTTAGAGTGATATACAATATTTAAAAACTTATTTAGTTCACAAATTATCACTTACACTCTTTAAGAACTCAAAAAGAATAACTTGTCAGGACCTGGGGATTATTTTGCTTTAATCTGTCAACTAGTTTGATTATTATATGCCTAGTGACTGTGATATTACATAATTTATATTATCCAGACCCACTATAATTATTACTGGGGAAAGCTTGTGTCTTCTTAGTTGTTAAAAAAGTAGCACATTTTTTCTATTCCAGTTAACAGTCAGTTAGTTTTAAGAGGATCTAACTTTTCTCTAACCTTTCTTCTGCCTGGAAAAAACTTTTCAGATTAGTTTTTGAATCGTTAGTAATTTTAATTTCATAGTACCAGTTAGTTTTTCGTTTCTCTCTTTTTAACCTCCCTTTTAATGCAAATACATTTAACCTCCCTTTTAATGCAAATACATTTAACCTCCCTTTTAATGCAAATGCATTTAACCTCCCTTTTAATGCAAATACATTTAACCTCCCTTTTAATGCAAATGCATTTAACCTCCCTTTTAATGCAAATACGTTTAATGCAAATACATTTAACCTCCCTTTTAATGCAAATACGTTTAATCTCCCTTTTAATGCAAATACATTTAACCTCCCTTTTAATACAAATACATTTAACCTCCCTTTTAATGCAAATACGTTTAATCTCCCTTTTAATGCAAATACGTTTAATCTCCCTTTTAATACAAATACATTTAACCTCCCTTTTAATGCAAATACGTTTAATCTCCCTTTTAATGCAAATACATTTAACATCCCTTTTAATGCAAATACGTTTAATCTCCCTTTTAATGCAAATACATTTAATCTCCCTTTTAATACAAATACATTTAACCTCCCTTTTAACGCAAATACATTTATTCATTAGAATAATTAGATGACTCTCACTTCTCTTGATACACAAATAAATTCCCTTTTTCTTTCTTAAAAGATATTCTAGTCTCCAGTTCATCCATCTCGGATCATTATATGCTTATTTCTCTATACAGCTTTGATTATATAGAAAAAAAAAAAATTCACAATGCCTTGTGTGCACACAGATGGTAAAAACGCACAAAATCACGTAATGTAGATTTAAGATAACTTTATGGAGTCACACTTAATAATTACTGATCAGAAGAGACAATGATCAGGACTCACGAAATCGTAATGACACGATTGCAAACAAACCATACCCCCGGCCGGGATTGAACCCGCGGTCAGAGAGTCTCAAAACTCCAGCCCGTCGCGTTAGCCACTAGACCAGCTAGCCACAATAAGATTCATCCAACTAAGTATATTTCTACACCATAGGAAGGTTAGCACAGGCACCACTGTGACCACAAATGCAAGTGGCTAACGCGACGGGCTGGAGTTTTGAGACTCTATGACCGCGGGTTCAATCCCGGCCGGGGTATGGTTTAGACATTGATCAGTTTCACTTTTTAATGTTTACATTACCTAATTCAAGGGAAGTCTGGTTGAATTGTGATATGACCTTAATTAAATGAATATCAATATGCATCACTTGTTCTGACAGTTTAGTTGAGATAACTGTAGGGACGAAGGCTGTCTTAACCAGCTGCTGAACCTGCTGTACTTAACAGCTACATTAACTGCCCAAGTTTGATAACGTACCGTCCTTAAGTTGAGGGAAAGGACGAGGTAACTAATGTCGGTAAATTGGTCTAAAATGACACGTGAGTATACATTAGGACATATTTATTATCTAGAAGATGTAGAGGAGGTGGGACAAAAGGAAGATCTTGTGAGAGGTGAGCCCATGGTTAGGTGTGGTGAGCCGTACAGGTGCCTTATAAACAATAAGGCACAGTACCGTGATTGGAACAACACCGCGACTGGAACAATACCGTAATTGGAACAACACCGCGACTGGAACAATACCGTGATTGGAACAATACCGTGATTGGAACAATACACAAATATCCTGCACATAGAGAGAAAATCTTATGAGGACGTTTCAGTCCATCTTGGATCATTCACAAGTAGAAGGTAGAAGCAGAAATAGCAAAATAGTGGTAGTCGTAATAGTAGAAGTGGGGTCAGTCTAAGGGCAAGAAAAGGAGCGCTGAAAGAGAGCTAAGGGGCCCACAAGGAGCACTGCAGGAGAGTTAAGGGGCCCACAAGGAGAGCTGCAGGAGAGCTAAGGGGCCTACAAGGAGCACTGCAGGAGAGCTAAGGACCCACAAGGAGCACTGCAGGAGAGCTAAGTGGCCCACAAGGAGCGCTGAAGGAGAACTAAGGGGCCTACAAGGAGCACTGCAGGAGAGCTAAGGGCCCACAAGGAGCACTGCAGGAGAGCTAAGGACCCACAAGGAGCACTGCAGGAGAGCTAAGGGGCCCACAAGGAGCACTTCAGGAGAGCTAAGGGGCCCACAAGGAGCACTGCAGGAGAGCTAAGGGGCCTACAACGGGTAGGACCAAAAGCAGATGGAGGGGGAATTAACTGAAGGACAGAACAAACTACGCATAAAAATGAAAAACAAAGCAAGAAATATGGAAAACAGGAAGGTAGAAGAGGTAGGGAGAGAAGAAAGAATCATGTCAAGTCACCAGTTTCCTAAAGTTTACAACATTTGACTACCATTCCTTGATTGCTATTTCTCCTTCTACCATCTACCTTTGCTACTACTGCTACTACTTTGCCTCCCTTCACTCCCCCTTTCTATCTCTCGTGGCACAAACTACTCCCCCTTCTACATCTACCATCCACCACCAGCATCACCACTATTTCTCTTTCCTCTTCCATTTCTCCCGTTCCTGTCCTCCTCGTCTCTATATACAGACTCACTCACTCTGGAAATATAAACACATGTTATAATGTGATCCTTTATTGACAACGTTTCGCCCACACAGTGGGCTTTTTCAAGTCACAAACAGATCTACTTGGGGTGGGAGGTACGCGAGTACCTTGAAAAAGCCCACTGTGTGGGCGAAAAGTTGTCAATAAAGGATCACATTATACTCCATATGTGTTTATATTTCCATTGTGTCGGTATTTTATACCATTTATTTCCTCACTCAATGATCCAAGACGGTCCGAAACGTCCAAAGCTTTTCTGTCTCCTACATGCATATTATTTGTGTATAGGTGTCGTATACATACGTACCATTGTACTCGTTAATATACTGGTACTTCAGGGGACCATTGCTCTACGTTGCGATCAGTCAGCCTATTGGTGTTTCTGGTGCATAGCAAAATGTAAGCACCTTTACCGGGCGGAACACAGGTATTTTGCTCAAACTTGAAGAAACGTGTCTGTACCTTTGTATATTAGTGATGGTTTCTGGAGTTCTTGCAACTTAAGCTTAGTGCATCACTCCAAAGGTACAGACGTTGTACCTTTGTATATTAGTGATGGTTTCTGGAGTTCTTGCAACTTAAGCTTAGTGCATCACTCCAAAGGTACAGACGTTGTACCTTTGTATATTAGTGATGGTTTCTGGAGTTCTTGCAACTTAAGCTTAGTGCATCACTCCAAAGGTACAGACGTTGTACCTTTGTATATTAGTGATGGTTTCTGGAGTTCTTGCAACTTAAGCTTAGTGCATCACTCCAAAGGTACAGACGTTGTACCTTTGTATTACAATGGGGATTTTTATCATATGATAATGTATCTCCTCTTATTCGGAATTAGAATCTCCTGGAATTTATAATCGCCTTAGTATCAGGGCCTTCATGCTGTGGACGTATGCAACGTAGACGCATGCAACGTGGACGTATGCAACTTGGACGTATGCAACGTGGACATATGCAACGTGGACGGACACGACGTTGCCGGACACGACGTTGTCGGACATGTCTTGGACAGACACAACATAAACGCACACAGTTAGCACGTAAACAACGAGGACGTACACGACGTAGAATCACATAACAAGAACGTACAGAACGTAGACATGAAAAGCCCAGACATTCACTGCGTGAACGCACTTTGTGAACGCTCACGACGTGAACGCATACGTCACAAAAATATAAACGTCTCACAACACGGAAAATCTTGCGTTGGCACTTAATACTGATGTTAGGTATTTTTGCACGGTTGTGACTGACTGGTTACACGGATGTGACTGACTGGTTGCATGGATGTGACTGACTGGTTGCACGCTTGTGACTGACTGGTTGCACGGATGTGACTGACTGGTTGCACGGATGTGACTGACTGGTTGCACGGTTGTGACTGACTGGTTGCACGGATGTGACTGACTGGTTGCACGGTTGTGACTGACTGGTTGCACGGATGTGACTGACTGGTTGCACGGATGTGACTGACTGGTTGCACGGTTGTGACTGACTGGTTGCACGGATGTGACTGACTGGTTGCACGGTTGTGACTGACTGGTTGCACGGTTGTGACTGACTGGTTGCACGGTTGTGACTGACTGGTTGCACGGATGTGACTGACTGGTTGCACGGATGTGACTGACTGGTTGCACGGTTGTGACTGACTGGTTGCACGGATGTGACTGACTGCTTGCACGAATGTGACTGACTGGGTGTACGGATGTAACTGACTGGTTGCACGGTTGTGACTGACTGGTTGCACGGTTGTGACTGACTGGTTGCACGGATGTGACTGACTGGTTGTACGAATGTGACTGACTGGTTGCACGGTTGTGACTGACTGGTTGCACGGATGTGACTGACTGGGTGTACGGATGTGACTGACTGGTTGCACGGTTGTGACTGACTGCTTGCACGAATGTGACTGACTGGGTGTACGGATGTGACTGACTGGTTGCACGGATGTGACTGACTGGTTGCACGGTTGTGACTGACTGGTTGCACGGTTGTGATGCATGTTGACTGTCCACTCCTGCTCTTTGTCTGGGGGAAAGTATATTCCCGTTTCAAGTAACAGTCATGAACGTTGCAACATTTGCAACAAGGAGGATGATGTGAGTAGATATGTCGTGTTAGAGAATTATATATGGTGTGAAAATTTCGCTTAAAGTTCAGAGTTTGGAAATTGGCGAGAAGGAATTTTTGCGATTTGAACCTTTATAGAGGATTGAGAAGAAAATGAGATAGTAAGGAAGGCGTATAAATATTGGATGGGGGTAAGGATGGGTAGGGGTCGTCTTAGGAAAGGTTGGAGGGAGAGGGTAAAGGAGGTTTTGAGTACTAGGGGCTTGGACATGCAGCAGGCTTAGGCGAACGTGTTAAAGAGGAATTAGTGGAGGCAAGTGGTTATTTATTATTTGACGTGCTGTTGGAGTGTGAGCAAGGTAACATGAAACAGTACAGGAAAAACCGGGTAGTCGGACTTGAGAACTGCAGGTGGGAAGTACAGTACCTGCACTCTGAAGGGTGGGTGGAGGTGGGAAGTACAGTGCCTGCACTCTGAAGGATAGGTGGAGGTGGTAAGTACAGTGCCTGCACTCTGAAGGGTGGGTGGAGGTGGGAAGTACAGTGCCTGCACTCTGAAGGATGGGTGGAGGTGGTAAGTACAGTGCCTGCACTCTGAAGGATGGGTGCTGGTGGGAAGTACAGTGCCTGCACTCTGAAGGATGGGTGCTGGTGGGAAGTACAGTGCCTGCACTCTGAAGGGTGGGTGGAGGTAGTAAGTACAGTGCCTGCACTCTGAAGGATGGGTGCTGGTGGGAAGTACAGTGCCTGCACTCTGAATGATGGGTGCTGGTGGGAAGTACAGTGCCTGCACTCTGAAGGGTGGGTGGAGGTGGTAAGTACATTGCCTGCACTCTGAAGGATGGGTGCTGGTGGGAAGTACAGTGCCTGCACTCTGAATGATGGGTGCTGGTGGGAAGTACAGTGCCTGCACTCTGAAGGATGGGTGCTGGTGGGAAGTACAGTGCCTGCACTCTGAAGGATAGGTGGAGGTGGTAAGTACAGTGCCTGCACTCTGAAGGATGGGTGCTGGTGGGAAGTACAGTGCCTGCACTCTGAAGGATAGGTGCTGGTGGGAAGTACAGTGCCTGCACTCTGAAGGATAGGTGCTGGTGGGAAGTACAGTGCCTGCACTCTGAAGGATAGGTGCTGGTGGGAAGTACAGTGCCTGCACTCTGGAGGATAGGTGCTGGTGGGAAGTACAGTGCCTGCACTCTGAAGGATGGGTGCTGGTGGGAAGTACAGTGCCTGCACTCTGAAGGATAGGTGCTGGTGGGAAGCACAGTGCCTGCACTCTGGAGGAGGGCGATGGAGGGACAGCGGTTGAGAGGATCATCCGAGCTGTGAGTTACAGTGAAAGTGTTATCTTTGTCAGGTCTCTTACCTGAGTGGAAGACAGCAAGAGTGTAAACAAGAGTATATACCGTATTTCACGGCTTATTAGACGCATTTTTCTCCCATTAAATGTCTCCAAAATCCACCCTGCGTCCAATAAACTGAAGGACACTGACGGGAACTATAAGTCTCGGGTGTGGGATGGACTGTAGCCCTCCCAGTTACGTCCGATCTCGAGCCATTGAAGCTAAAACTAGTTTCATAAGCCGCGTCTTATAAGCCGCAAAATACGGTAAGTACTTTTTAGGCTTTGGGTAAGAGATAGAATTTTTTTTAACACAATGGTCTTGTGGGCATACAGATGGAATAAACACATAACAGAACATAACTCAAATTTAACTTAGGATAGCCATATGGAGTCACTGTGACCAGTTTCTGATAGAAGAAGATACTGTCATCTTTGTGACTTAGTAAAGTTTGCATAACCTAAATATAAGGGAAGCTTCCATACAAGAAAATAAACCAGAACTGAAAATTTAAGACGACCGAAAGAGGGATCATCCAGTTAATGTACAGAAGACCAGGGATCAGACCACATAGCAGACCAAACAGCAGACCACAGAGCAGACCACACACCACAGTACCCTAACCATCAGACCACCCAGTAAACAACCCAGTAGACCACACAGCAGCGATCACAGCAGACCGCACGGTAAACCTCTATTACAACCTAGGATTTCATAGGCCTGTTATCCCAGGTGTAATGGGAGCAAAAGAAACACAGCAGAAAAAGTTTAGACTTATATTATCCTTCACCAATTTAGAACAGCAATATGTACACTATGTACAGTAATAAGTATAGTGCACTCCACGGTAAGCAAGGCAGAAATAGAAGCTACAAGATAGCAGACCGTGCTTCAACCAGCTCTAGAATGGGAATGACAAGGGCAGACAGGAGAGCGGTATCCACATAACCTCTGCGATTGCCAATCCCACCTTCTTATTGGCTAGAACCTGGTCACTAGTTGAACGATGGGGCTCCATCACCAACTCTTAGCAACCTGGTTCGCTGGTTGGGGGAGATAGCCTGTAAATGAGGGTGTGTCCATGCGCCGAATAAAGGTTACGTACTCTTTGCATGCCACAACCTCACAGCAGACCGCACGGTAAACCTCACAGCAGACCGCACGGTAAACCTCACACCAGACCGCACGGTAAACCTCACAGCAGACAGCACGGTAAACCTCACAGCAGACCGCACGGTAAACCTCACAGCAGACTGCACAGTAAACCTCACAGCAGACCGCACAGTAAACCTCACAGCAGACCGCACAGTAAACCTCACAGCAGACCGCACAGTAAACCTCACAGCAGACCGCACAGTAAACCTCACAGCAGACCGCACAGTAAACCTCACAGCAGACCACACAGTAAACCTCACAGCAGAACCGCCTCACAGTAAACCTCACAGCAGACTGCACAGTAAACCTCACAGCAGACCGCACAGTAAACCTCACAGCAGACCGCACAGTAAACCTCACAGCAGACCACACAGTAAACCTCACAGCAGAACGCACAGTAAACCTCACAGCAGACTGCACAGTAAACCTCACAGCAGACCGCACAGTAAACCTCACAGCAGACCGCACAGTAAACCTCACAGCAGACCGCACAGTAAACCTCACAGCAGACCGTACAGTAAACCTCACAGCAGACCGCACAGTAAACCTCACAGCAGACCACACAGTAAACCTCACAGCAGAACGCACAGTAAACCTCACAGCAGACTGCACAGTAAACCTCACAGCAGACCGCACAGTAAACCTCACAGCAGACCGCACAGTAAACCTCACAGCAGACCGCACAGTAAACCTCACAGCAGATCGCACAGTAAACCTCACAGCAGACCGCACAGTAAACCTCACAGCAGACAGCACAGTAAACCTCACAGCAGACCGCACAGTAAACCTCACAGCAGACCGCACAGTAAACCTCACAGCAGACAGCACAGTAAACCTCACAGCAGACCGCACAGTAAACTTCACAGCAGACCGCACAGTAAACCTCACAGCAGACCGCACAGTAAACCTCACAGCAGACCGCACAGTAAACCTCACAGCAGGCAGCACAGTAAACCTCACAGCAGACCGCACAGTAAACCTCACAGCAGACCGCACAGTAAACCTCACAGCAGACCGCACAGTAAATCTCACAGCAGACCGCACAGTAAACCTCACAGCAGACCGCACAGTAAACCTCACAGCAGACCGCACAGTAAACCTCACAGCAGACCGCACAGTAAACCTCACAGCAGACCGCACAGTAAACCTCACAGCAGACCGCACAGTAAACCTCACAGCAGACCGCACAGTAAACCTCACAGCAGACAGCACAGTAAACCTCACAGCAGACCGCACAGTAAACCTCACAGCAGACCGCACAGTAAACCTCACAGCAGACAGCACAGTAAACCTCACAGCAGACCGCACAGTAAACCTCACAGCAGACCGCACAGTAAACCTCACAGCAGACCGCACAGTAAACCTCACAGCAGACCGCACAGTAAACCTCACAGCAGACCGCACAGTAAACCTCACAGCAGACCGCACAGTAAACCTCACAGCAGACCGCACAGTAAACCTCACAGCAGACCGCACAGTAAACCTCACAGCAGACCGCACAGTAAACCTCACAGCAGACCGCACAGTAAACCTCACAGCAGACCGCACAGTAAACCTCACAGCAGACCGCACAGTAAACCTCACAGCAGACCGCACAGTAAACCTCACAGCAGACCGCACAGTAAACCTCACAGCAGACCGCACAGTAAACCTCACAGCAGACCGCACAGTAAACCTCACAGCAGACCGCACAGTAAACCTCACAGCAGACCGCACAGTAAACCTCACAGCAGACCGCACAGTAAACCTCACAGCAGACAGCACAGTAAACCTCACAGCAGACCGCACAGTAAACCTCACAGCAGACCGCACAGTAAACCTCACAGCAGACCGCACAGTAAACCTCACAGCAGACCGCACAGTAAACCTCACAGCAGACCGCACAGTAAACCTCACAGCAGACCGCACAGTAAACCTCACAGCAGACCGCACAGTAAACCTCACAGCAGACCGCACAGTAAACCTCACAGCAGACCGCACAGTAAACCTCACAGCAGACCGCACAGTAAACCTCACAGCAGACCGCACAGTAAACCTCACAGCAGACCGCACAGTAAACCTCACAGCAGACCGCACAGTAAACCTCACAGCAGACCGCACAGTAAACCTCACAGCAGACCGCACAGTAAACCTCACAGCAGACCGCACAGTAAACCTCACAGCAGACCGCACAGTAAACCTCACATATACCGCACAGTAAACCTCACAGCAGACCGCACAGTAAACCTCACAGCAGACCGCACAGTAAACCTCACAGCAGACCGCACAGTAAACCTCACAGCAGACCGCACAGTAAACCTCACAGCAGACCGCACAGTAAACCTCACAGCAGACCGCACAGTAAACCTCACAGCAGACCGCGCCCCCAAACCATTATTAACAGAGCAAACAACTCTACCATTTTTTTATCATAATGAACATTACAAGTCAAATACTCCTAATTAGCATATTTGTTCAGTCGGACTGAACAGTAGGAGGCAAATTTTCTGAACATAAAGACGTGTAAATTTCCCAGTGAATGTTGAACTGTGCTTGCAACTGCAACTGTGCTGACGAGTTATACATTTGCCTGACACACTGGCATACATGAAGTGTTATACTCTGCTGGATATTCGTGTGAATTTATGTACAGTTTAGTTTTAATTTGGTAAGATTTATTGATGGGATGTTTTTCCCTGCGGAGAAAGATGTTACACACACATACACACACATATACACACACATACACATATACACACACACGTTCACGTACTCACACATACTTACACACTTACACACATACACACACACACACACACACACACACACACACACTTCAACATTTATTACGGCTGTTACCTCCTGACAGCAAGATGAGATGTCTCACTAATCGTAATACACCACAGCAAACAAACCACGGTACTTCCTATACCTAGTTGGATAATGTTATTGTAGCTAGCTGGCCTAGTGGCTTACGCACTGGCCTGGAGTTTTACGACTCACTCGCCACGGGTTCTAACCCTACCCATACCGTGGTAAGTTGAACTGTCTTCTACCAAGACAGAGTGTTGCCGCTGGTGGATGCGGAATGTGCTCATGATGGCCATGGTGTCTATGGTGCCTTGAGCGTTTTAGTTTTAACTGAAATTCCATATCCATGTCCCTACTTTTCCTGTTATGACCATAGATCTTTTAAGGGCTTTCACTCCTTGGTCGCTAATGTCAAATGCCTTCATATAATTCGTGTAGAATACATCTGTTTATTGTTTCCTTGCCTAACTTCAGAGAATTTGATCTAATTATCTAACAGGTGAGTCAAGCAAGCCTTTTCCAAATCCATGTTGACTCTATGTAGTTCATGTTTCTTCCCCAAGAACAGTATGTTGGTGTCTCATCATCCTCTCAAAGTCTTCTCAACATATGTGATGTCACTGCTGATTGAGTATATCTGTCGAGAGCTCTCCTGTATCCTTCAAGGAATCAGTCATTATAGCTTGGATGATTAAGGCAGATTCCTTCACTGTTGTTGTTCTTTCTAATATACTTGCCTTTACCTATGTTACTTGTACTGATGTTTGTGTTCTATGCTTGTGTTCTGATGAACAAGAAGACACAATACTGTGACTGGAACAATACACAGATAACCCGCATGTAGCAGCTAGAGAAGTTGACGACGATATTATCATAATTATTATAATAACCATGCGGGAGGGGTAAACCCGTAGGATTATTCAGCACATATGGGGAGGGGGTGAAAGATATTAAGGCTCAATTCAGGGAACTGGAGCACGGATCTAATTTCCTAGTTCAAGAGCCCCTCACCAGCGTCAAGGAACCTCCCTTAAAGGGTGCAATGTCAAAGTGTGGGACTTTGTACATGGTCCAAGTAGGACCATTTACAAAACTTCTCTTTCCTGTGTGCGGGTTATTTGCGTAAATCTTGCCTTCTAATTTGCTATTTTTTGTTAATTATGTATTCTAATTAGTTTCTTTTCGTCTATCATGACTAAGGGACTGACCACCTTCTATCATGACTGAGGGACTGACCACCTTCTATCATGACTGAGGGACTGACCACCTTCTATCATGACTGAGGGACTGACCACCTTCTATCATGACTGAGGGACTGACCACCGTCTATCATGACTGAGGGACTGACCACCTTCTATCATGACTGAGGGACTGACCACCTTCTATCATGACTGAGGGACTGACCACCTTCTATCATGACTGAAGGGACTGACCACATTCTATCAAGACTGAGGGACTGACCACCTTATATCAAGACTGAAGGGACTTATCACCTTCTATCAAGACTGAGGGAGTGATCCCCTTCTCTGAGTGTACCTTGTTAGTTCTTATACAAATTACTTAAGCTTATGTTCAAAGTTGCTTTTATCCGATTATGCCCGTGTTTTCTTACGCTGGTGATCCATTGGGTATGTCTTAAAACATGCTGATTTTCCTTTAAATTATGTTTTAATTTGCTCTCTATCGAGCTGGGCTTCAGTTTTTTGGAATCTCTGTTAAGTTTGTTCTCTAATTAGTTTATTTTCGATGGAGCTTTATTCTAAGTTACTTGTGTTCTAATTTCTTGTATTATAATTGTGTTCTGATATTTTGTCTTGCGGAATACCATCCCGCGAGGTAAACCCGCGCTGTAAACCCTTGGTGGAGCTACCACCAACACATCCTCGAGAATATAGCCTCTCTGGCAGGTATATCTCCGTGGATATAGCCTATCTGGCGAGTATACTGGGTGTTTCCCTGTGATGAATTGATGTTCAAACTTCGTCGATTCCTTCAGAATTATGCCTGTTGTGCCAACGGTGGTACCTGTTGTGGCGTTAACAGTGCTTCTGGTATAACAAGAGAGGAAATGGAAAGGATAATAGGAGAGAGAGGTGTAAATGATAACAGGAGAGAGAAAGGTGTAAAGGATAACAGAAGAAAGAAAAGTGTAAATGATAATAGGAGAGAGAGGTGTAAAAGATAACAGGAGAGAGAGAGAGAGAAAGGTGTAAAGGATAACAGGAGAGAGAGAGAGAGAGGTGTAAAGGATAACAGGAGAGAGAAAGGTGTAAAGGAAAATTGGATATGAAAGCATTGCGAATAGCAGGATACGAAAGTGGGGAGGAGGATACAAGGAAGAAAAATAAAGATAACAGTAGATGAACATAGGAGGAATTGAAAACAGATAAATAGAAACAGGAGGAAGACAGAGCTGGGAGAAAGATGACAAAAGAGAAAGAGAGGAAAATGAATAACTGGTAATCATTAGGAAAAACGAAGGAAAGTGGCTGGAGATGTACAGAAGATTAACGATAGAATAAACAAAAAGATAAAAACGAAAATTAGGCAGAAGAAATTGATAAAGAAGAAGGAGGAGGATACTAGGAAATGAAAAGCAGAGGTGAAAAAGAAAATAAAAGAAGAGAGGTTTAGGGAGGATAACAAGTGAGAACCAGAATAAAACAGATGAACAGCAGTGGTAAGGAATAATATATGAGGGGAGAGGGTGGTGAGGAGAATGACAACAGGTCACTCTTATTTTGCTTATTACTGAACTACTGATGATTTAAACGTTTTATTTTGATTTCAAGTACAAGGACTACACTCCCAGTTTTAGGTTTCACTTCCTCAAGTTTTTCGACATCTTTATTATTGTTATTTCTGCAGGTTCATGATGCAACTTATACAGACCATAGCTCACATCAGTGATGTATGATATAGAAAGCCCCTGGTTATGCAGAGCATTTCCCGCAACTTGGATTCATTTTGTCCCAAGGATGCGACCAGTCTACTAACACCCAGGTACCTACTTACTACTAGGTGAACATGGTCAGCAGGTGTCTTAAGGAGACACTTCCCCAATGTTTTCACCCACACCGGGGATCGAACCACGGACCTCAGTGTGAGAGCCGAGTCCGCTACCAACCGGACATCATTGGAAATAAACGATTCCTTAACTTAAAGAAAAACCCTCCTTTCTGGTATGTTTTTCGGCTGCATCTAATTATGGTGTATACAGAGAGACATAGTTCATCGTCAGACTTGTTTATAAGTCGGTCTCTGGCGTTTTTTCATTTAAAAATTGATATATGAGCCAAAACTGTTAGATATTTTTAACTTTCATGTATTCTGAGACAGATATTAGTAACCATGGCTGTGATTTCATATCCTCTTAGCTTGTTTCTGGCCCAACAAGATCCCAGGATGTGGTATGTATTTTTCTTATTTCTTGCTACTCATCCTGTGACTCTCCTAGTTTCTGTCATGCAGGAAACATGATAATATGCGATACAGATTTTTTTTTTGTGCGATTTCATAGCACTTTTCTCGGTTGGAAATTTTTACTGCTGGGCATCCGGCTGTTGTAAGGCTCCTGTTGACAATGTTATTAACCTCCCCATGTTTACAATCTTTTCTTTGGATTTACGGCACACAATACCATGGCACCCGAATTGCATATGTCAATTAAGGATCAGAACAATTGTTTCAATGCCCATTATTTGATACCAAATGAATTCTCCGTTATATTTACAAAGATATAAGGATGTTTATAGCGGTGCTTGCTTCTTGCGTATCATAGTTTTATTGCACAGTGCTAAATCTCAGTACAAATATGGCTTAGGTTAGGTGAGATTTGTTCGGAAACAGGACAAGTGCTTCCCGACGCGGGTCTTAGTCAAATGATGAACCGCCTCTGGAGCTTTTGATCATCTGACCGATGCCTTCCTCTGGCTTACCTGTCCGCGCCTTTTTAAAGTTATGGTTATTATTATGAGCATTTCTATGCTACTACAAGTTTGATGAATACAATAAAAACTGTGGACGCGCCTACAGGCACAATGCACACAGTGATTCCGAGGTTCAGGGGATAATGACCCGACCAACAAGGTCTCCCAGCTTGTATACAAATAACCCGACTTGGACCAACTTAGACCGAGGCACTGCATCAGCGGAGATCTTCAAGGTTCTCATTTCCATCTCCCAGCACTACCCTTCAAAATTACCCTTCAAGACCTAGACTTCATTATTCACGTACTTCAAGAAAAAAACATTCAACGATGGACTCTTACAAAAGATAAAACCTTGACGAGGGATAAAGTGCTTATGCCATATAAACATAAGAGTGGTAATCGGTATTCATCCTGTACAATCGACGGAATATCGACATGATTCCCTCTTTCTCCAACAGGTAAAGGTATCCCTCGTTTTGGGATTCAAAAACACTGCATTTGTTTACCAGAGGCTTCAACAGATGGCGTAAGTGTTGCCTGCGTGGAAAAAGCAGGTGGCGCATTTTCTCAGAGAATAAGGCACTACTATGGCCCTGTTAGGCACGGTTTGATCATTCTCGCCACACAAGTATGGCTATTATGTCTCGAGTCAAGATAAAGCTTACGGGCCTTGGAGCACAGCAAGTGCGTTATAGTGATGGTAATGTGTTGATATTGGGAAAAAACAGCCATGCAATACTGATACCGAGGCTGTGTGTGTGGCTGTTGTGGTGCTTGGAGGAGACAAGCAAGGCAGAGAACTGCTTCTAATGGTGTTTTAAACTTGTGGTGATTTGTGGGCAGTTCTATCGGTACTTGTCCAGGCTGAACATTGGTACTGGTGAAGGAACCACTGTTACACAGGTACTGGTATTTGACAAATGTTTATGTATACTGGTGTGGACCACTGTTGCACATGTACTGGTACTGGATCATTATTTTCCTGGTATCAGTGCTGAACCACTATTACTCAGGTTTTATTGTGGACCAATATTACACGTGTACTGGAGCTGGACCACTATTACACGTGTACTGGTGCTGGACCACTATTACACGTGTACTGGTGCTGGACCACTATTACACGTGTACTGGTGCTGGACCATTATTACACGTGTACTGGTGCTGGACCACTATTACACGTGTACTGGTGCTGGACCACTATTACACGTGTACTGGTGCTGGACCACTATTACACGTGTACTGGTGCTGGACCATTATTACACGTGTACTGGTGCTGGACCACTATTACACGTGTACTGGTGCTGGACCACTATTACACGTGTACTGGTGCTGGACCATTATTACACGTGTACTGGTGCTGGACCATTATTACACGTGTACTGGTGCTGGACCACTATTACACGTGTACTGGTGCTGGACCACTATTACACGTGTACTGGTGCTGGACCATTATTACACGTGTACTGGTGCTGGACCATTATTACACGTGTACTGGTGCTGGACCATTATTACACGTGTACTGGTGCTGGACCACTATTACACGTGTACTGGTGCTGGACCACTATTACACGTGTACTGGTGCTGGACCACTATTACACGTGTACTGGTGCTGGACCATTATTACACAAGCACTATTGCTGGATCACTATTACACAGGCACTATTGCTGGGCCAGTATTATATAGGCACTATTGCTGGACCACTATTATATAGGCACTATTGCTGGATCACTATTACACAGGCACTATTGCTGGTCCACTATTACACAGGTACTATTTCTGAACCACTATTACACGTGTACTGGTGCTGGACCACTATTACACAGGCACTATTGCTGGACCACCATTACACAGAAACTATTGCTGGACCACTATCACACAGGCACTATTGCTGGACCACTAATACACAGGCACTATTGCTGGACCACTATTACACAGGCACTATTGCTGGACCACTATTACACAGAAACTATTGCTGGACCACTATTACACAGAAACTATTGGTGGACCACTATTACACAGGCACTATTGCTGGACCACTAATACACAGGCGCTATTGCTGGACCACTATTACACAGGCACTATTGCTGAACCACTATTACACAGGTATTATTGCTGGACCACTATTACACAGGTACTATTGCTGGACCACTATTACACAGGTACTATTGTTGGACCACTATTACACAGGCACTATTGCTGGACCACTATTACACAGGCACTATTGCTGGAACACTATTACACAGGCACTATTGCTGGACCACTATTACACAGGTTCTACTGCTGGACCATTATTACACAGGCACTGAACCACAATTACACAGACACTATTGCTGGACCACTATTACACAAGTATTAATGTAATACAGTCTGCAAGTTGTGTACAAGTTTAAATGGTAAACATCAGAGAAATAGTTGATTTTACTGTTAGATGTACACGTCACTGCAATTTAGATTAACAAGTTACACTACAAGCCAGTGTCTTCAGACGTTTAAGAGAGAGAAACAGACACACACACACACACACACACACACACACACACACACATACACACACACACACACACACACACACACACACACACACACACACACACACACACACACACACACACACACACACACACACACACACACACACACACACACACACACACACACACACACATATATATATATATATATATATATTTTCATATAGTCGGACTTGAGTCCTGGAAATGGGAAGTACAATGCCTGCACTTTAAAGGAGGGGTTTGGGATATTGGCAGTTTGGAGGGATATGTTGTGTATCTTTATATGTTTATGCTTCTAGACTGTTGTATTCTGAGCACCTCTGCAAAAACAGTGATAATGTGCGAGTGTGGTGAAAGTGTTGAATGATGATGAAAGTATTTTCTTTTTGGGGATTTTCTTTCTTTTTTGGGTCACCCTGCCTCGGTGGGAGACGGCCGACTTGTTGAAAAAAAAAAAAAAAATATATATATATATATATAATATATATATATATATATATATATATATATTAAATATATATATATATATATTAGTGTGCCCACGAACAAGTGGTCTTGATCAATAATAGCACTGCGACTAGCCAAGGACTCGAACTCATGCTGCTTTGGCCTGACTCATGGTGGGCGAAAACTCATGACGGGACCAAGGATTGTTTGGCTCCATGGATTAAGGCGTCATGAGTATTATCCCACCATGAGGAAGGCAAAAGCAGCATGGGTTCGACTCCTTTGCTAGTCGCAGTGTTGTTATTGATATATATATATATATATATATATATATATATATATATATATATATATATATATATATATTTCTAGCACATTTCTAAGTATCTTTTTCGATTTTTCTATTTTATTTTTTTTTTTGCTGCTGAGATCATCAACATGACAGAATGCCAATTCGGTTTTTTTTATACTCCAGAAATTAGGATTTTTTATGAATGTTTCTATCCAAATATATTTGCTGGCATCTCAGGAGTCGGCAAGTGATCACTGCCCACACCACCAGTACCTCAGTGACTTATGAGTCACTAGTGATCACTGCCCAGACCACCAGTACCTCAGTGGCTTATGAGTCACTAGTGATCACTGCCCAGACCACCAGTACCTCAGTGGCTTATGAGTCACTAGTGATCACTGCTCACACCACCAGTACCTCAGTGACTTAGGAGTCACTAGTGATCACTGCCCACACCACCAGTACCTCAGTGGCTTATGAGTCACTAGTGATCACTGCTCACACCACCAGTACCTCAGTGGCTTATGAGTCACTAGTGATCACTGCCCACACCACCAGTACCTCAGTGGCTTATGAGTCACTAGTGATCACTGCTCACACCACCAGTACCTCAGTGACTTAGGAGTCACTAGTGATCACTGACCACACCACCAGTACCTCAGCGACTTACGAGTCACTAGTGATCACTGCCCACACAACCAGTACCTCAGTGACTTATGAGTCATTAGTGATCACTGCAAACACCACCAGTACCTCATTGACTTATAAGTCAATATTGATCACTGCCCACACCACCAGTACCTCAGTGACTTATGAGTCACTAGTGATCACTGCCCACATCACCAGTACCTCAGTGACTTATGAGTCACAATTGATCACTGCTCACAACACCAGTGCCTCAGTGACTTATGAGTCACTAGTGATCACTGCTCACACCACGAGCACCTCAGTGCCTTTTGAGTCACTAGTGATCACTGCCCACAGCACCAGTACCTCAGTGATTTATGAGTCACTAGTGATCACTGCCCACACCACCAGTACCTCAGTGACGTATGAGTCACTAGTGATCACTGCCCACATCACCAGTACCTCAGTGACTTATGAGTCACAATTGATCACTGCTCACACCTCCAGTACCTCAGTGGCTTATGAGTCACTAGTGATCACTGCTCACACCACGAGCACCTCAGTGCCTTGTGAGTCACTAGTGATCACTGCCCACACCACCAGTACCTCAGTGATTTATGAATCACTAGTGATCACTGCCCACACCACCAGTACCTCAGTGAATTATGAGTCACTAGTGATCACTGCTCACACCACCAGCACCTCAGTGACTTATGAGTCACTAGTGATCACTCTTCACACCACCAGTACCTCAGTGACTTATGAGTCACTAGTGATCACTGCTAACAGCACCAGTACCTCAGTGACTTTTGAGTCACTAGTGATCACTGCTCACACCACCAGCACCTCAGTGACTTATGAGTCACTAGTGATCACTCTTCACACCACCAGTACCTCAGTGACTTATGAGTCACTAGTGATCACTGCTCACAGCACCAGTACCTCAGTGACTTTTGAGTCACTAGTGATCACTGCCCACACCACCAGTACCACAGTGACTTATGAGTCACTAGTGATCACTGTACACACCACCAGTACCTCAGTGACTTATGAGTCACTAGTGATCACTGCTCACACCACCAGTACCTCAGTGACTTATGAGTCACTAGTGATCACTGCTCACACCACCTGCACCGCTGACTTATGAGTCACTAGTGATCACTGCTCACACCACCTGCACCTCAGTGACTTATGAGTCTCTAGTGATCACTGCCCACACCACCAGTACCTCATTGACTTATGAGTCACTAGTCATCACTGCCCACACCACCAGTACCTCAGTGACTTATGAGTCACTAGAGATCACTGCCCACATCACCAGTACCTCAGTGACTTATGAGTCACAACTGATCACTGCTCACACCACCAGTACCTAAATGACTTATGAGTCACTAGTGATCACTGCTCACACCACGAGCACCTCAGTGCCTTGTGAGTCACTAGTGATCACTGCCCACATCACCAGTACCTCAGTGATTTATGAGTCACTAGTGATCACTGCCCACACCACCAGTACCTCAGTGACTTATGAGTCACTAGTGATCACTGCCCACATCACCAGTACCTCAGTGACATATGAGTCACAATTGATCACTGCTCACACCACCAGTACCTCAGTGACTTATGAGTCACTAGTGATCACTGCCCACACCACCAGTACCTCATTGATTTATGAGTCACTAGTGATCACTGCCCACATCACAAGTACCTCAGTGACTTATGAGTCACTAGTGATCACTGCCCACATCACCAGTACCTCAGTGACTTATGAGTCACAATTGATCACTGCTCACACCTCCAGTACCTCAGTGGCTTATGAGTCACTAGTGATCACTGCTCACACCACGAGCACCTCAGTGCCTTGTGAGTCACTTGTGATCACTGCCCACACCACCAGTACCTCAGTGATTTATGAGTCACTAGTGATCACTGCCCACACCACCAGTACCTCAGTGACTTATGAGTCACTAGTGATCACTGCTCACACCACCAGCACCTCAGTGACTTATGAGTCACTAGTGATCCCTCTTCACACCACCAGTACCTCAGTGACTTATGAGTCACTAGTGATCACTGCTCACAGCACCAGTACCTCAGTGACTTTTGAGTCACTAGTGATCACTGCCCACACCACCGGTACCACAGTGACTTATGAGTCACTAGTGATCACTTTACACAACACCAGTACCTCAGTGACTTATGAGTCACTAGTGATCACTGCTCACACCACCATTACCTCAGTGACTTATGAGTCACTAGTGATCACTGCTCACACCACCTGCACCTCTGACTTATGAGTCACTAGTGATCATTGCTCACACCATCTGCACCTCAGTGAGTTATGAGTCACTAGTGATCACTGCCCACACCACCAGTACCTCATTGACTTATGAGTCACTAGTCATCACTGCCCACACCACCAGTACCTCAGTGACTTATCAGTCACTAGTGATCACTGCCCACATCACCAGTACCTCAGTGACTTATGAGTCACAACTGATCACTGCTCACACCACCAGTACCTAAGTGACTTATGAGTCACTAGTGATCACTGCTCACACCACGAGCACCTCAGTGCCTTGTGAGTCACTAGTGATCACTGCCCACACCACCAGTACCTCAGTGATTTATGAGTCACTGGTGATCACTGCCCACACCACCAGTACATCTGTGACTTATGAGTCACTAGTGATCACTGCCCACATCACCAGTACCTCAGTGACATATGAGTCACAATTGATCACTGCTCACACCACCAGTACCTCAGTGACTTATGAGTGACTAGTGATCACTGCTCACACCTCGAGCACCTCAGTGCCTTGTGAGTCACTGGTGATCACTGCCCACACCACCAGTACCTCAGTGATTTATGAGTCACTAGTGATCACTGCTCACACCATCAGTACCTCAGTGACTTATGAGTCACTAGTGATCACTGCTCACAGCACCAGTACCTCAGTGACTTATGAGACACTAGTGATCACTGCCCACACCACCAGTACCTTAGTGACTTATAAGTCACTAGTGGTCACTGCCCACACAACAAGTTCCTCAGTGACTTATGAGTCACTAGTGATCACTGCTCACACCACCAGTACGTCAGTGACTTGTGAGTCACCAGTGATCACTGCCCACACCACCAGTACCTCAGTGACTTATGAGCCACTAGTAATCACTGCCCACACCAACAGTACCTCATTGACTTATGAGTCACTAGTGCTCACTGCCCACATCTCCAGTACCTCAGTGACTTATGAGTCACTGGTGATCACTGCTCACACCACCAGTTCTTCAGTGACTTATGAGTCACTAGTGATCGCTGCTGACACCACCAGCACCTCAGTGACTTATAAGTCACTAGTGATCACTGCTCGCACCATCAGTACCTCAGTGACGTATGAGCCAATAGTGATAACTGCTCACACCACTAGTACCTCAGTGACTTATGAGTCACTAGTGATCACTGCTCACACCACCAGTACATCAGTGACTTATGAGTCACTGGTGATCACTGCTCACACCTCCTGTACCTCAGTGACGTATGAGTCACTAGTGATCACTGCTCACACCACCAGTACCTCAGTGATTTAAGAGTCACTAGTGATCACTGCATACACCCTCAGTACCTCAGTGACTTATGAGTCACTAGTGATCACTTCCCACACCACCAGTACCTCAGTGACTTATGAGTCCCTAGTGATCACTACTCACACCACCAGTACCTCAGTTACTTATGAGTCACTAGTGATCACTGCTCACACCACCAGTACCTCAGTGACTTATGAGTCACTAGTGATCACTGCTCACACCACCAGCACCTCAGTGACTTTTGAGTCTCTAGTGATCACTGTCCAAACCACCAGTACCTCAGTGATTTATGAGTCACTAGTGATCACTGTGCACGCCACCAGTACCTCAGTGACTTATGAGTCACTAGTGATCACTGGTCATACCACCTGCACCTCTGTGACTTACGAGTCACTATTGATCACTGCTCACACCACCAGTAGTATCTCAGTCTCAGTGACTTATGTGTCACTAGTGATCACTGCTCACACCACCAGTACCTCAGTGACTTATGAATCACTAGTGATCACTGCTCACACCACCAGTACCTCAGTCTCAGTGACTTATGAGTCACTAATGGTCACTGCTCACACCACCAGTACCTCAGTTACTTATGAGTCACTAGTGATCACTGCTCACGCCACCAGCACCTCAGTGACTTATGAGTCACTAGTGATCAATGCTCACACCACCAGTACCTCAGTGACTTATGAGTCAGTAGTGATCACTGCTCACACCACCAGTACGTCAGTGACTTTTGAGTCACTAGTGATCACTGCTCACACCACCTGCACCTCAGTGACTTATGAGTCACTAGTGATCACTGCACACACCACCTGAACCACAGTGACTTATGAGCCACTAGTGATCACTGCACACACCACCTGAACCACAGTGACTTATCAATCGCCGATCAGAGTGGAGTAAGATGGACAGTGAAACGTGGCGCGCTGTCACCCTAGACTTTCATGTCATCTAAATATATGAATAACTCAGGAATAAGTTATTGTTATTATTTTCCTCTTTTTGCAAAGAGTTATTATAGGATCATCATGACTTTTTCACACTTTATTGAGGAATGATTGTTCTATAATCCAGGCGAAGAAATTTGTGATATGCATTACCGTTTCGTTTTTATAGAATTTTTTTCCTTCAAACTAAATATACCAAATTATAACATTTTGTATAATGCAATCTATTGACGTTTTGCTCATTCCCTTCAACCCGATGATTATCTAGCTCATTATCTTTCATCTGATGTCAATTGGAACATTGTACATCTTACCAAATTTGTTGAAAGAGGAATCTTGTGAGACCTAGAGATTATAATAATTTTGTTTTTTCTGTTTAACTATAAGCAAAAAAGTGAAAAGAAACACATTGTGTAAATTTTGAAATGCTGCTTAATTCACAGGAAAAATTTCATTAAAATTAGAAAGAAAAAAGAAGGCAATTTATTTTAGCCTCACCCAACTAAATATATTTTAGATTTGTTTACAACAATTTAATTCTAAACAAACACAGTGAAATATATTTTTTTCGTTAGATTCAGAATGATTTTAGCGAAATTACTGCATACACAAATTTTCACTTGTCCTATATGGCAAGATGAGCGTTGCTATTTAAGCCATGATCGCAAGTTCTGCCTATTCGGCACGACATATACTATCTCAGCGATACTATCTGGACGCTTTTGGCTGACATCTGATCTGCATAGTTGGGGTGGCTCCCTTACTGCTGGGCATCCGGCTGTTGTGAGGCTCCTCTTGATAATGTTATTAACCTCCTCATGTCTTGCAATCTTTCCCTCGGATTTACGGCACATACGACCATGGTACCCGAATCGGTCTGCTGCTTAACTGCCACAAATACACCTGTGTTCGGCGAGAATAGGGGCGGCAAGCCGAAGGGCAAAACCAATGCCGATAATCTGTGGGTCGAGGCATGTACCAAGGCTGGAGTTGGGAACAGCCAACAGAAAGTCCCCTGCATGAGGGGCTCTTACTGCTGGAGGCGGGCTCTATCCTTCCCCAACACACTCTGAAGCATTTCTGACGCTATGTTCTACGCTACTGGGCTATTCCAGTGCGACTGTTTGTAGTTGATGGGGGAAGCAGGTCTGGTTTCAGAGCCTGTTGGATTATCCCAGATCATGGCTCTGCATCGCATGCTACACGTGGCTTGGACATCCACGTGGCTTGGTGATCTACGTGGCTTGGTGATCCACATGACTTCATGATCCATGTGGCTTCGTAATCCATGTGGCTTCATCCACACGTGGCTTAAGGATCTACCTGGCTTGGAGTAGCCTCGGGCACTCGGATACACAGCTCTGGCAATGAATTCACACAGAAAACAGCAGAAAACACAGAAGAGGGAGTGAGTACAGTGGTGGAGTGTGGTGGAATACAGTAGGGCGAGTGTAGGTGAGGCAAGGAACCCAGCCGCTTCCTCTCCTACATACCCACTTGGAGAAACACCCACAATGGACACTGAAATCACCACAATCTACGTGGCTTGGTGATCCACATGGCTTCATGATCCATGTGGCTTCATGATCCATGTGGCTTCATCCACACGTGGCTTAAGGATCTACCTGGCTTGGAGTAGCCTTGGGCACTCGTATACACAGCTCTGGCAATGAATTCACACAGAAAACAGCAGAAAACATAGAAGAGGGAGTGAGTACAGTGATGGAGTGTGGTGGTATACAGTAGGGCGAGTGTAGGTGAGGCAAGGAACCCAGCCGCTTCCTCTCCCACATACCCACTTGGAGAAACACCCGCAATGGACACTGAAATCACCACAAACTCGCCTCTGACTTGCTGAAATAGCCGTGCAGAGCTGAAAAACAACAGCAGCATCATGCAAGTGTCGCTGAACACGTGACTTGAGAAACAGCGTTGGGTGCTGTAGTGTGGAGTCCCAGGGATGCCACTTATATTTCTTGAAGAAATTCAACAAATTTCAACCTGGATCCCGCTTGTACCTATGTCTGGGTGCTGAAACGTGCAGACACGACATCTTGTGTGGGGTGATGAAGTGAAGATAGCTACATTCCTCTTCCTTCCCTCATCAGGCAACACAACCGCTGCGGCCACCGCTGTCACCAGTGTTTACCCGTTTATTGGTCGTTCCTGCAGAGCGGTTTCAATGATAAGGCTTCGGAGGCTTCTTACTTTATTTGCAATGTCGTGGGGTACACAGGCAGTGTGTTAAGTTTCCATGGCCCGGGAGGGCTGTGCCCAGTGAGGGAGAGAGAAGTAGGCCTTGTTGACTGAGTGAAGGCCGCTGAGAGAGTGAGGGAGAGGCAGGTGAGATCATACTGAAGTGGTAGGCCTATAGGTGGCAGCACCAGCGTGGCGCGAAATATGAACTCAGCTGGCAGACAGCATAGGCTATCTATGCAGACAGTACAGGCTGTCTACATTGACACAACGAATCAGTAAACACGACCGACACTTGCCTCTCCTAGTATTGCCAGCCGTGCCATTTCCCTGGCTACTCGCTTCCTCCTGACTGGCATCCATTGGGCAGCTAGACAGTAAAAGTGGAGTAGGACATGCTGGGTGGGTATGATGCGTATGAGGTAGTGAACTTGACGTGAGGGGCTGGGAGGACAAAACGGCCTTTCTCATTAGGGGTGCAGCTGTTAGTAGGGTGGGGGAGGCGCAGGTTGTTGGGTGAGGGGTCGCTCAGGGATAAGGATGAGGGGAGTACAATACACATGGACCTGCACATTATGTATTGTTCACAGTCTTTCAATACACACAGCAGTATTTGTTTCCCATGTACATCATGAAAGATGTGGGTTTGGGCACTGCTGATCCCAAGTGTGTCCCCACCCCACGGAGCCTCTTCCCCCTACCCCGTGGCGTGGAGAGGCAGCACTGACTGGTCACTCCCTCGTTAACATTAAGGCCACATTGATTTTCCATAACAGCTGCCTTTAATTATTCCATGCATCGACACGGCGCAAGGTGCTGGAGGTAGATATTTTCGAGGTTTGTATATACGACAATCTTGGCCGGCACTCACACACGGTGTAGGCCATATTCTCCCCTACCCCCACTGGCCATATTCCCTACCACCACCACTCATCAACCTTCACAAACTGTACAAGACTTCCACTATTTAGTTGAAACGTTGCACCGGAATGTCTTGTCGCTGCACTGGATTCCTCCAAGAGTATTCACACTGAGTCCTGTTCAGTCTTGACCTGGTCAGCCTCCTTGATATATACATATATATATATATGTATATATATATATATATATATATATATATATATGTATATATATATATATATATATATATATATATATATATATATATATATACATATATATATATAAATATATATATATATATATATATATATATATATATATATATATATATATATATATATATATATATATATAATGTATATATGTATATGTATATATATGTATATATATGCAATAAGATCACAGTAAACAGATGATTTCAGAATATGCAAAACAACCACTCTGAAAGAATAGAGAAATTCCAAGCGCTTTCGTGACTACTCACATTATCAAGGAACTATGAAAGTAAAGCATCCAAGGAAGCTATATAAGGGGTCTGGCCAACACCTCACTATCAGATCCCACAACGGTTAAACACCTGACGCGCGCCGACCCAACTGGATAGGTCCTTTGCACAACTCACCCACAAACTATTCTACCCAAGAAAATTTAAAAATTATTATTTGTCCAGTGTATTATTAAATTCTTCCCAAATTCTATTAATTACAAATGGATCTAATTTATATAAACCAAAGGAAATATTCATATTATTGTCAAAACTGCTTTTTATGAAACAAGATTCAATTATATACCTGTCGACCATGGACTTGCTTGATACTACTTTCTCAACTTTTTGAAAATCAATTGGGTGGTTAAAATCTCTTACATGAATAAATAGAGCATTGGAATCTTGTCCAGTTCTAATGCTATATTTATGTTGTTTTAATCTTAGTTCGAGATTTTTACCAGTTTGACCGTAATAAACTTTATCTCAAATTTTACAATGAATCTTATAGACACATCCATCAGCATTTTGGGGGGAATTCTTTACCAAAAGAAAAAGTTGAGAAAGTAGTATCAAGCAAGTCCATGGTCGACAGGAATATAATTGAATCTTGTTTCATAAAAAGCAGTTTTGACAATAATATGAATATTTCCTTTGGTTTATATAAATTAGATCCATTTATAATTAATAGAATTTGGGAAGAATTTAATAATACACTGGACAAATAATAATTTTTAAATTTTCTTGGGTTGAATAGTTTGTGAGTGAGTTGTGCAAAGGACCTATCCAGTTCGGTCGGCGCTCGTCAGGTGTTTAACCGTTGTGGGATCTGATAGTGAGGTGTTGGCCAGACCCCTTATATAGCTTCCTTGGATGCTTTAGTTTCATAGTTCCTTGATAATGTGAGAAGTCACGAAAGCGCTTGGAATTTCTCTATTCTTTCGGAGTGGTTGTTTTGCATGTATATATATGAATATATATATATATATATATATATATATATATATATATATATATATATATATATATATATATATATATATATATATATATATATATATATATATATATACATATATATATATATATATATATATATATATATATATATATATATATATATATATATATATATATATATATATATATATATATATATATATATATATATATATATATATATAGATATACAAGTCGGCCGTCTCCCACCGAGGCAGGGTGACCCAAAAAAGAAAGAAAATCCCCATAAAGAAAATACTTTCATCATCATTCAACACTTTCACCACACTCGCACATTATCACTGTTTTTGCAGAGGTGCTCAGAATACAACAGTTTAGAAGCATACACATATAAAGATACACAACATATCCCTCCAAACTGCCAATATTCCAAATCCCTCCTTTAAAGTGCAGGCATTGTACTTCCCATTTCCAGGACTCAAGTCCGACTATATGAAAATAACCGGTTTCCCTGAATCCCTTCACTAAATATTACCCTGCGCACACTCCAACAGATCGTCAGGTCCCAAGTACCATTCGTCTCCATTCACTTCTATCTAACACGCTCACGCACGCTTGCTGGAAGTCCAAGCCCCTTGCTCACAAAACCTCCTTTACCCCCTCTCTCCAACCCTTTCGAGGACGACCCCTACCCCTCCTTCCTTCCCCTATAGATTTATATGCTTTCCATGTCATTCTACTTTGATCCATTCTCTCTAAATGACCAAACCACCTCAACAACCCCTCTTCTGCCCTCTGACTAATACTTTTATTAACTCCACACCTTTTCCTAATTTCCACACTCCGAATTTTCTGCATAATATTTACACCACACATTGCCCTTAGACAGGACATCTCCACTGCTTCCAACCGTCTCCTCGCTGCTGCATTTACCACCCAAGCTTCACATCCATATAAGAGTGTTGGTACTACTATACTTTCATACATTCCCTTCTTTGCCTCCATAGATAACGTTTTTTGACTCCACATATACCTCAACGCACCACTCACCTTTTTTCCCTCATCAATTCTATGATTAACCTCATCCTTCATAAATCCATCCGCCGACACGTCAACTCCCAAGTATCTGAAAACATTCACTTCTTCCATACTCCTCCTCCCCAATTTGATATCCAATTTTTCTTTATCTAAATCATTTGATACCCTCATCACCTTACTCTTTTCTATGTTCACTTTCAACGTTCTACCTTTACACACATTCCCAAACTCATCCACTAATTTTTGCAATTTTTCTTTAGAATCTCCCATAAGCACAGTATCATCAGCGAAAAGTAACTGTGTCAATTCCCATTTTGAATTTGATTCCCCATAATTTAACCCCACCCCTCTCCCGAACACCCTAGCATTTACTTCTTTTACAACCCCATCTATAAATATATTAAACAACCATGGTGACATTACACATCCCTGTCTAAGACCTACTTTTACCGGGAAGTATTCTCCCTCTCTTCTACACACCCTAACCTGAGCCTCACTATCCTCATAAAAACTCTTTACAGCATTTAATAACTTACCACCTATTCCATATACTTGCAACATCTGCCACATTGCTCCTCTATCCACTCTATCATATGCCTCTTCTAAATCCATAAATGCAATAAAGACTTCCCTACCTTTATCTAAATACTGTTCATATATATGCTTCAATGTAAACACTTGATCTACACATCCCCTACCCACTCTGAAACCTCCTTGCTCATCCGCAATCCTACATTCTGTCTTAGCTCTAATTCTTTTAATTATAACCCTACCGTACACTTTTCCTGGTATACTCAGTAAACTTATTCCTCTATAATTTTTACAGTCTCTTTTGTCCCTTTTCTCTTTATGTAAAGGGACTATACATGCTCTCCGCCAATCCCTAGGTACCTTCCCCTCTTTCATACATTTATTAAACAAAAGTACCAACCACTCCAACACTATATCCCCCCCTGCTTTTAACATTTCTGTCATGATACCATCAGTTCCAGCTGCTTTACCCCCTTTCATTTTACGTAAAGCCTCACGTACCTCCCCCACACTTACATTCTGCTCTTCTTCACTCATAAAAGATGGTATACCTCCCTGGCCAGTGCATGAAATTACTGCCTCTGTTTCTTCTTTAACATTTAAAAGTTCCTCAAAATATTCTCGTCATCTACCTAATACCTCCATCTCCCCATCTATTAACTCCCCTACTCTGTTTTTAACTGACAAATCCATACTTTCCCTAGGCTTTCTTAACTTGTTTAACTCACTCCAAATTTTTTTCTTATTTTCATTAAAATTTCTTGGCAGTGCCTCTCCCACTCTATCATCTGCTCTCCTTTTCACTCTCTCACCACTCTCTTCACCTTTCTTTTACTCTCCATGTACTGTACTCTTCGTATAACACTTCTTTTTTGTAAAAACCTCTCATAAGCTACCTTTTTCTCTTTTATCACACCCTTTACTTCATCATTCAACGAATCACTCCTCTTTCCTCCTGCACCCACCCTCCTATAACCACAAACTTCTGCCCCACATTCTCATACTATATATATATATATATATATATATATATATATATATATATATATATATATATATATATATATATATATATATATATATATATATATATATATATATATATATATATATATATATATATATATATATATATATATATATATATATATATATATATATATATATATATATATTAGTATATATATGTTGGAAATGTTTGTAAGTGGAGTAAAAGTCAAAGCTTGGGGAAAAAAATATTGGTTCAGTTTTAGGCCGAAAGCTAAATTTTGTTATTTTCTGGGACAGAATTTGAAGTATTTCTCAAAATGAAAAACATTTTAGTTGATTTACTGGTTTTAGGGAGTGAAGTAATTAACAGTTTTATTTTATTACAAATGTTTGTTAAATTGTTGTTTTGTGTGTGTGTGTGTGTGTGTGTGTGTGTGTGTGTGTGTGTGTGTGTGTGTGTGTGTGTGTGTGTGTGTGTGTGTGTGTGTGTGTGTGTGTGTGTGTGTGTGTGTGTGTGTGTTCTCGTATACTCACCTACACGTGATTACAAGGGTTAAACACTAGCTCTTGGCCCTGCCTCTTCATGGGTTCTCTCTCCTTACTGCGTGAGCCCTATCATATCTGATCTTAAAGTTATACCTGGAGTATACCTGGATTACCTGGAGTATACCTGCAGTATACCTGGAGAGGGTATCGGGGGTCAACGCCCCCCTGGACAGGTCTGAGACCAGGTCTCGTGGTGGATCAGGGTCTGATCAACCAGGCTGTTACTGCTGGACGCACGTAAACTGACGAACGAACCACAGCCCGGTTGGTCAGGTACTGAATTTAGGTGCCTGTTCAGTGCCTTCTTGAACACAGCCAGAGGTCTATTGGTAATCCCCCTTATGTATGCTGGGAGACAGCTAAACAGTCTTGAGCCCCTGGCACTTATTGGAATCGTTCTCTATCACTTCGATTTCCAGGTCGTTCCTTTCCCAACTGCTCTGAGGCTGAAGAAATATTTCCTAACATCCCGTGACTCATCCATATTTTTAATAGTTTCCAGCTGTGTTCTAGTGTTCCTGCTTTCTACCTCTCGCACAATATCTGTCTACCTTATCAATTCCTCTGTGTATTTTGTACGTAGGTATCATGTTTCCCCAAGTTTAGCTCCTTTAGTCTTCCCTCAGTGTTCATATACTCCTTAGTTCTGGATATATTGAAAACTGTTGCACTTTTTCCCCTTCACACCTTGACACGCTTAATCAAGAATGAGTTTCAAACTAACGGTTGTTGCTCCAAGATGGGTATAACATACAGTAGTGTCGTGCAAGATTCCTTGTTGAGGTCTTGGAAGCTAATCATAGATATGCCAGAGTTGCGCTTGTTGCAGAGGCTATTCGGATGAAGTGTGCCTTAGACGATTTGTCTAATACTATTAAGTAAGTTTATTTAGGCACAGGTACACATAAACACAATCATCCACCGGAAGTCTTCCTTGAACGAGGATAACAGCCTTTGTCTCCGAACCTGAATTCTGTTTATGGTGGTCTTTGCCATTCTCTGATCTTCGTAGCTTGGCATTTGCTAAGTTAAGCTATAATAGCTACAACTCGTACCACTCCTGCACTCAGCCAATTCTGCTTTTAGTCTTTCCTTGTTCTTTGGTATATCTGTGTCTAATATTAGGAATAATATTAGGTGAGAGGTAAATAATGAAAATGAATGTTGTAGGAATGCAATTAGAAGCCTGAGTAGATCTGTAACCCACTCTGATAACACGAACGTTGATAAGTATGTTTAATGGAGAAATTTGCAATGTGAACAGACTCACTGATGTTGTAGTGGCCAGACTTAGGCTTGGTTACAAGTACTGACTGATGTTGTAGTGGCCAGGCTTAGGCTTGGTTACAAGTACTGACTGATGTTGTAGTGGCCAGACTTAGGCTTGGTTACAAGTACTGACTGATGTTGTAGTGGCCAGACTTAGGCTTCGTTACAAGTACTGGCTGATGTTGTAGTGGCCAGACTTAGGCTTGGTTACAAGTACTGACTGATGTTGTAGTGGCCAGACTTAGGCTTGGTTACAAGTACTGACTAATGTTGTAGTGGCCAGGCTTAGGCTTGGTTACAAGTACTGACTGATGTTGTAGTGGCCAGACTTAGGCTTGGTTACAAGTACTGACTGATGTTGTAGTGGCCAGACTTAGGCTTGGTTACAAGTACTAACTGATGTTGTAGTGGCCAGACTTAGGCTTGGTTACAAGTACTGACTGATGTTGTAGTGGCCAGACTTAGGCTTGGTTACAAGTACTGACTGATGTTGTAGTGGCCAGACTTAGGCTTCGTTACAAGTACTGGCTGATGTTGTAGTGGCCAGACTTAGGCTTGGTTACAAGTACTGACTGATGTTGTAGTGGCCAGACTTAGGCTTGGTTACAAGTACTGACTAATGTTGTAGTGGCCAGGCTTAGGCTTGGTTACAAGTACTGACTGATGTTGTAGTGGCCAGACTTAGGCTTGGTTACAAGTACTGACTGATGTTGTAGTGGCCAGACTTAGGCTTGGTTACAAGTACTAACTGATGTTGTAGTGGCCAGACTTAGGCTTGGTTACAAGTACTGACTGATGTTGTAGTGGCCAGACTTAGGCTTGGTTACAAGTACTGACTGATGTTGTAGTGGCCAGACTTAGGCTTGGTTACAAGTACTTCTGGAAGTTTGGGAGACACACATATGATCAAACCAAATGCAAATTATGTGGTAAGGCATATGGTCACTGTCTTGCACACTATGTACTTAATTGTCCACTTATTGAGGAATCATATGCAAAGTCATTACTGGAGAAGCCAGGGGTTTCTACACCATACACCAGGGGCCATACCAGGTAGTACATCACAAGTGGTACTAACGAAACACACAGTCTTTCTTCTCACGGAGCCCTCCATGGGCCTGGCTGTTTAGAAATTTTGGTTCTGATTTACCTTTTGATGCTATATCTTTCTCAAATTATCTTCAAACTTCATTTCTTATTAACGCATGTGTTTGACACTCCTATCCTTATTTCTATGCTCTTCTGTCTTTATTGCTTTTTATTATCTTCCATGCTTTTGCAGTTTTAGTTTTTGTGGCTCTCTGCACTTCTAAGTTAACGATGAGTTCACTTTCTTCATACCATGATCTCTCTCCTGTGAATGAATTTCTCCTCGGCCTCCCAGCTTTCTCCAGCTACATATTCATTTATGCTTTTTCTTTCCTTCTAGTTTCTTTGCCAAGGGCATTTCATTCAGGAATTGTCTCATTCCAGACATCCAAAGTCAGGTGACTCCTTTCCAATGCTGTCTCTCCACAAATTTACTTCCGAAAGGTATTAAAAACTCAGAACTTTGTGGTTGCTAGCACGGAGCTGTTTCGTATGCAGTGTCCCCTATATTAGAATCATTTATGGTAAATACGGAGTCAAGCCATCCTTGCTATCCCTCTCTCTACGAGCCTGGCATAATAACATGAAGTTTTCCATCACTACCTCAAACATATTTTTTCCTCCTTGTTTCCAGTTCCCTATGAGGTTCCGTGTTCTACCAGTGTACTTCCTTGTAGTTAAACTCTGCCATCTAGCTACTGCATTCTTCATGTGGGCTCTTCTAGCCATCTCTTCTGTGGCTTCCACCATCGTTCTGCTCTTTTCATATTTCTGCCTTGATCTCAGTCTCTTTAGTGGTGAGCTGTATATCACTGCTGCACCACCTTGTCACTTCTGTCCACATGACTCCTCTCTCTTCATTACCCTCATCGCCTCAAAGCTCCTCTGGTCTCTCAACAGCAACGCTTCTCCTGCTTTGTTTACCCTGTCCGTCCGCATAATTTAATTTCTGGCTGGAAAGATCGCATCTGATATCACCTCTGTGAGATTTCTCTCAGAGGTGATATCAGATGCTATGATATCTGTGAATACCTCTTCCATTCCCTACTCCTCCTTGTTATTCTATCTGAATTAGTGAACCATATATTCATTTTCCTACTGTTAGTGTATTCCATTCCTTGTGTTTCTGATCTACTGATCTTTGCCTAAGGAGCAGGGTGGTGGGAGATGGTGTAGGTTCTTGCACCAGAAAGAGTTGGGTCTGTGGAGATGGGTGAGGGAGAATGGACAAAGTGAGTGTAGATAGAAGTGAGAGTTGGTGGTTAGGAAGAGGAGTATCCACCCTTCTCAGACTAGAATGGATTAGGATTATTGATATATAGGGTTATGGTATGGCTTGTTTTGAATTATTGTTTGTGAATGGAAAAAGGGGTAGGTCTGAACAGGATTCGTGAGGAACCGAGAGAGGTGTATCCCAAGTGGTTGAACTCCTGCACCTGCTGTTGTATTCTCTGGTACTGTTTTTTGTCTCTGCCAGTATTTTATTAGCTCCTTCAGCTGTTCCCCTTTTCTTCTCATTAAGGTACATATCTGTATCTTTTAGTCTCATTTAACAATGGTTTCGTTTTCAAGATTTTGATTTTAGCATGTGTCTATTTTTTAGTCACCCTTAACAATGGTTTCAATATCACGATCCTAATTCCACTTCTGTTCCTTCTGGTCCTCAGAAAATGTGCCAACTGGCTCACAACGGCTTCACCATCTGGCCTACAATAATAGTTGGATTATAGTGTTCGTCTGCCGTCCAGATATCATCACTTGACTTCCCTACAGCCTCCGGATGTCTATGGATAATCAACAGTCTTTCTCCGCCAACTATTTCTTTACCGTGTAATATTGTTAGTACAATAACCGAGGACTATGCGTTGCACCTCACTCTAATACCTATATATATCCTCTGTATTTATGTATTGTTTGTAACGGCTTGCAACTGCTCCTGGAGAGCGAAACGTTGCCACAATAAAAAGAAATGTCGCATTAGCTGCACATGTGTCCTTATACCTAACTTATTTTCTTTCCCTCCGGAGTTAATTGTCTGATGTTATCAAGTTTTTTTGTTGTTCTTATCTCCTGCACTTTCTGATTGCCTGAAATAATTTCCCCAAAGGTCATTTTTCCTTTTTTTCTCTTTCTACTGTCTCCCCATCTCCTCTAGGTTCTTCCTCACCTCCTACAGATTTTCTCCCATGCAATGAATTTTTCTTCAGTGGTAAGAGTTCTCCTCTTCTTTTTCTTGTCTTCCCCCAATACTTTCTTCATTTTCTCCACCATAAGTTTACAAGGATCGTTAATATACCGATAACCCGGACGTCGTCGTAAGCGTCTCTCTTCGACGACGTGTCGGTCTGTCTTGAACCATTTAGAAAGTCACACTAACACGTAAGATAGAGGGAGCCAGTATATATAAGTGAGTAGTGAGAGACAGGACCAGCAGAGGAAGTAGTGATGAAGGTTATGTCTCTACTTTTGTCTCCCTTCAGCTTTTACAACTACTACTGCTGTTACTATTACTACTACTACTATTACTACTGCTACTATTACTACTACTATTATTATTATTACTACTATTACTACTTCTACTATTACTACTACTATTACGACTACTACTATTACTACTACTACTACTATTGCTACTACTACTATTACTACTACTACTATTACTACTACTATTACTACTACTACTATTACTGCTACTACTATTACTACCACCACTATTACTACTGCTACTATTACTACTACTACCATTACTACTACTACTATTACTGCTACTGCTATAACTACTACTACTATTACTACTACTATTATTACTACTACTATTACGACTACTACTATTACTTCTACTACTATTACTGCTACTACTGCTACTACTACTACTACTGCTGTTACTACTACTAGTACTACTACTACTGCTATTACTACTGCTACTACTACTGGTAGTAGTAGTACTACTACTACTACTACTACATCATCATCATCATCACATCATCATCATCATTCATCAACCATCATCATCATCATCATCATTCATCAACCATCATCATCATCATCATCATCATCATCATCATCATCATCATCATCATCATCATCATCATCATCATCATCATCATCATCATCATCATCATCATCATGAATCATCAATCATTGTCATCCATTTGCAGGGTTACCTTCTCGGTTTTCAAAACCATTGACATCACCTATGTACCTGCCTAATTATTGTTGTGGGGGTAGAGTCTCATTTCCTGACCTGGCCTCTCAGTTGACCTCTTCTGGATTCACTCCTGGTTTCCTCTGTCCCACTTTACTGTTTAAAGTTGTGTATAATTATTACCTCAACAAAAAATCCAACTTTCTTTTAGCATTATCCTCGAAATAAATGCAATGATAAATTAGACACATGTGCAGCTCTTGGGTATCTTTATTGAGGAAACGTTTCGCCACACAGTGGCTTCATCAGTCCATGCTTAGGAGAATCTTGAAGAACAGGAGGAGAATGAGGTAATCAGTCCCTCAACCTTGAGTCAATGTGGTCAGTCAATCAGTCTTGAATAGAATACGGCATATGTGCGGAGAAGGAGCTTATAAACCGTATGGCAGGAGAGGTGCAGCAGTCATAAGTGGTGTCACATTTGTCCAATGTGGAAGTAGGTCGTGCCCAAGGGTTAGGCAAGCGAAGAATTCCCAAGTATTAAGATCCCAAGAAGTTGCAGTGTCTGACAGGTTTGCAGATTGCTGTTGTACTCGCCCCATTGACCGGATCTCCACCAAAAAAAACAATCTAACTTTCTTTTAACATTATCCTAAATATAAATACAATGTTTTTTTTTTAGTTCTCTTATTTTTTTTAGTTGAGGTTTACTTTTCATAACACTTTGTGATGTCTAATGTTGAGAACATTCGTGTTTGATTCCTGACCTGGGCTTCTGCTTCACTTCTTATAGTGATATTTGGTGTTATTTTGTCTTCGTCAGCTACAATGGTATAAAATACGGACTATTTAATTAAGACACATGTGCAGCAGTTGGGTCTCTTTATTGTTGGAACGTTTCGCCTACACAGTAGGATTCTCCAGTCAAATACAGAGGGAGCAAGTGTAGTGGGGAAATTAAGATGTAATCGGTCTATCAACCTTGGAGAAATAGTGTTTGAAGGGGTCAGTCCCTCAGCTCCAAGGTCTGAAACTATGTGAAGCTGATGCTTAAGTGTGGAGTTTTGAATACTGTAGAAGGTGAAGTGGAGACTGAGACACTTATGCAATATATGGGAATCTTCATTAGGGGAAACGTTTCGCCACACAGTGACTTCATTAGTCCAAAACAAAGTAGAAATGGGTTAGTAGAGGAGGAGGAGTTTCAACACATCGATTCCAGGCTGAGGGACTGATTACCTCAAACTCCTCATCTCCTAACCCATTTCTACTTTGTACAGGACTGATGAAGTCACTGTGTGGCGAAACGTTTCTTCAATAAAGATTCCCATATGTTGCATAAGTGTCTCAATCTTCAACTTATCGGTTTTCAAAACCATTTATCACACACGAAGGTGAAATGGAAGATAAAGACGTTGTAGGGGACGGGATTCATTAGTACAAGAAGACGGTCGAGGTCCCTCTGGAATCCAAGACTGATTACAGCTTCATTCTCTGTTATTATTATTATTATTATTATTATTATTATTATTATTATTATTATTATTATTATTATTATTATTATTATTATTATTATTATTATTATTATTATTATTATTATTATTATTATTATTATTATTATTATTATTATTATTATTATTATTATTATTATTATTATTTATTATTGTTGTTGTTGTTATGATTATTATTATTATTATTATTATTATTATTATTATTATTATTATTATTATTATTATTATTATTATTATTATTATTATTATTATTATTATTATTATTTTTATTATTGTTGTTGTTATTATTATTATTATTATTATTATTATTGTTGTTGTTGTTGTTGTTGTTGTTGTTGTTGTTGTTGTTGTTGTTGTTGTTGTTGTTGTTGTTGTTGTTGTTATAATTATTATTATTATTATTGTTGTTGTTGTTGTTGTTATTATATTATTATTATTATTATTGTTGTTATTGTTGTTATTGTTGTTATTGTTGTTATTGTTGTTATTGTTGTTATTGTTGTTATTGTTGTTATTATTGTTATTATTGTTGTTATTGTTGTTGTTGTTGTTGTTGTTATTGTTGTTATTGTTGTTATTGTTATTGTTGTTATTGTTGTTATTGTTGTTATTGTTGTTATTGTTGTTGTTGTTGTTGTTGTTGTTGTTGTTGTTGTTGTTGTTGTTGTTGTTGTTGTTGTTGTTGTTATTATTATTATTATTATTATTATTATTATTATTATTATTATTATTATTACTATTATTATTTTTATTATTATTATTATTATTATTATTATTATTATTATTATTATTATTATTATTATTATTATTATTATTATTACTATTATTATTTTTATTATTATTATTATTATTATTATTATTATTATTATTATTATTATTATGTTCTACTACAACTGCTGCCTCTGACTTTATTTTCACTTTTCTGAAATTTTATTTTTCAGTTGCGATTCGATAATCCAGGACAGACCGAAACATTACTCATGAAATCGTAATGACACGATTGCAAACAAATCATACCACGGACGGGGATAGAACCCGCGGGTTCTATCCCCGTCCGTGGTATGGTTTGTACCGAAACATTGTTTTAAATTTCTTATTTGCAGATTTTGATGAAGTTGTAATTATTTTTACTCGCTGTAACAATCTTTTAATTCTCATGAGAGCAAATATTTAAAATTGAGGAAGTGTCATGGAGAGGGCATGGGGGGCGTTGGCCCCCTGAACACCCCTCCGGAACACCATCCTTCGTTAAAGGAGAACAGTCTTACCACTGAACAAACTCGAGAAATAGTTAAATCTAGGAAGTTTAATCTTGATGGGTCAAAAAGTATACATGCGCTCGGTATCTGCAGTAAACTACCCTGGCGGGCAAACACGAATGTTGAGGATTCAAACACAAAATAAACTTGGCAATGTGTATACAAGGAGAGAGAAAACAAAACTCTACGATCGCATCACTTATAAATAAACAAACTCAGTCCTAAGCCTCGTGCTCGAAATTGATTTCCGACTGAACCCGTAGTAACGTACGTCAGCTGGGAAATCTCTGAAGAAATGTTTCTCTAGGTAAGAGACAGGCAGTGTCAGGGGTTCAAGACTGTTCAACTGCTTCCCAACTTATATAAGAGGAAGCCGGACAGGTACCTAAAGTCAGACCTGACCAGCCGGGCTGTGGTTCGTAGGTTGTTTTGCGTGTAGCCAGCAGTAACAGCCTAGCTGATCAGGCCCTGATCCACCACGAGGCCTGGTCATGAACACCGACAGGTTGATAATTTTACGCATGTGCAACAATTGGGTATTTCTATTGTGGAAACGGTTCACCACACAGTGACTTCATCAGTCCTTAATCAAGAAGAATGATGAGGATTAAAAGGAGTTTGAGGTAATTCGTCCCTCAGCCTGTAGTCGATGAGGGACTGACTACATCAAACTCCTCTTCATCTTCTGCATCCTTCTCTGTATTGGACTGATGAAGCCACTGTGTGGCGGAACGTCTCCACACTAAAATTTGATCTCCAAGTTTGCACACATTTGTTTACAGATAGATCATATCCATGTCACACACGAACGCTCTCGTGATCCAGGTTGACTTCGCAGAACTTACACCAGCCTCCTCTTATCAGGGTAAAATATATCAAGACTGACGTGTCCACTCTTCTTCCAACACATCCAAAAATGCACCTCATCTGCCCCATTCACCAAAGATTATGGTTGGAAAAAGGAGTGGAGATAGGAGAGCCAGGGAGGGTATATGGCGAGATATGGAAGTGAATTATTTGGGGAAATGATACGACGTGCTGTATAAATGCTGTGGTTCCATATATTTGGTAATATTGCTTATCAGCTTTCAACATCAGTGATTATGAGAACTTGTGTAATGATTCCTATTCTTAATTCATTCATTCATTAGAGATTTGCCGGTACTTCCGGCCCGGGTCTTCTCCAGATGGTGGCCCGGCGGTGGCCCCCGGGGCGGGGGTGTCGTTCGTCTTCTTCATTCTTCTATCTTCTCTCTTGGGCCCTCCGGTTGGAGGGTAACTTCTTCTTATATCTTGCATTGACTCCCCCAGTGGAGAGTGTCTTCTAGCTTGGGATCTTCAGTGTCACAGTTGGGCAGAGGCAGAAAACAGGGTCCCATTGGAGCCACACCCCAGCTTTAGCAGAGAGCAAAGTGCTGGGGAAACTTGTCTTGATGGTAGTGCTAAAGGGGGGCACCCTCTTCATTCGAAGGTATCAGCCTGTTCCTCAGTGTGTCGTGGTCGAGTCCAGCCCTGCGGAGGGTGGAGTAGATATTTTTGGCCAGTACTTCCATGTTGGGTGAAAAAATGTCGTCCAGGAGGTCTTGATCACCTTCTGGAGTTCGCATTGGGCTCTTCTTCTGGTTAGTTGTGCGGTGTCCACCACTCTTGACCTTGGTTTCTTGTTGCGGTGGGGGATTGGTAGTGGCCTGGGGAGCTGCAGCCCTAGGTTCTTGAGTTTTGGCAGTCTTGACCTTGGCTCCTTGTTGCGGTGGAGCAGTAGTAGCGGTATGGGGAGTTGCAGCCCTTGGTTCTTGAGTTTTAGCTTTCTTGGCTGGCGGTTGAAGTGTCACTTATTCTTAATAAAAAAAATCAGTTTGCATGCACTTTTATGTCAAAGCAATCTTACTGGAAGGCACCTTAAGAATTGATTTTGCCACCGTAGTGGCTAGTTTATCGTGCGCCCCATATACATTCTGTGGAAGGGTGGCACAAGAGGATATGGATACACAAAAGGCCTAGGAACTAGGCCCCAAAAGGGCTAACAGGAGCACATCTGGATTTATATCCACAGTTCACGAATCTGTTACAAACAAATTTAGGAAATTTGCTTTAAGGTATCTTGACATGTCTTTATATTCCTCAACAAGTGGACAATTAAGCACATAGTGTTCAAGACAGTAACCATAGGGTTGGTCACATAATTTGCATTTGGTTTGATCATCATCTGTGTGTCTGCCAAACTACCAAAATTATCGTAACCAAACCTAACTCTGGCCACTACAGCATCAGTCAGGCTGTTGACATTGCAAGTTGCTCCACGGGAATAAAATCTGCAACTTGTGTTTTATTATTCTCTATTTGTGACGAAAAAATTAGTAGAACCACTAAGCATATAAATATTTTCACTTTAACTGAAAATATGTGAGAATTTTTCGTACGATACTTTCTCTTCTATTTATTTACACAATGAGGTAAATATTTTGAAAGACTCGCGTGTTTATTTCCAGTTACATACATGTAGATTAGGTCAAATTCACCTGGAAAGTGGATAATTATTTCCTGATGCGGATCTTAGGGATATGATGACCCTCCAACTGGAGCTTTTGGTCATCTAACCGAGACCTTCCACTGGCTTACCGATCCACCCCTTTAAAACAAAATTACATAGCAGCTACATCGCTAAACCCATTATCGAGAACATGGTCGGCAAAAGAGAAAACCGAATATTTAAAATCAAGAAGGCAAAATTGAGGAAAGTTAAGGATCGAGGATCAGCGAGAAGGAAAGCCGATTACCAAGTTTTAAAAACGTGTAAGAAACGCGAGTTTAAAAAAACGAATGATTTACACTTGAGTGGTGGTTGTAGCGCAGCTCTGGCGGTGAGGACAATAGTCTACCTCGAAGATGATTTTGAAGAACCAATAATCTTGCCGACAGTGAAATTACACACGAAGTCATGAAGGAATATATATATATATATATATATATATATATATATATATATATATATATATATATATATATATATATATATATATATATATATATATATATATATATATATATATATATATATATATATATATATGCAAAACAACCAGTGTGAAAGATTAGTGAAATTCCAAGCGCTTTCGTGACTACTCACATTGTCAAGGAACTATTAAAGTAATATATCAAAGGAAGGCAATTAAAGGGCCTTGACCACACCTCACAGTCAACTCCCACAACAAAGAAACACCTGACGCGGGACAATACCGGACTCATAAGAAAAGAGGAACACTGCAGTAGGTCCGCTGGCCCAACTAGTCAGGTCCTCACGACATCCCACTAACAAAATATTCTACCCAAGAAATAAGGTTTATTATTTGTCCAATGTATTATTAAACTCTTCTTAAATTTTATTAATTATAAATGAATCTAACTTATATAAACCAAAGGAAATATTCATATTATTTTCAAAACTGCTCTTTATGAAACAAGATTCAATTATATTCCTGTCGACCATGGACTTGCTTGATACAACTTTCTCAACTTTTTGAAAATCAATTGGATGGTTAAAATCTCTCACATGAATAAATAGAGCATTGGAATCTTGTCCAGTTCTAATGCTATATTTATGTTGTTTTAATCTAAGTTCGAGACTTTTACCAGTTTGACCGTAATAATCTTTATCGCAAATTTTACAAGGAATCTTATAGACACATCCATCAGCATTTTGGAGGGAATTCTTTATCAAAAGTTTTTTACTGTAAAAAGAACTTTTCTTATGAGTCCGGTATTGTCGCGCGTCAGGTGTTTCTTTGTTGTGGGAGTTGACTGTGAGGTGTAGTCTAAGCCCTTTAATTGCCTTCCTTTGATGTATTACTTTCATAGTTCCTTGACAATGTGAGTAGTCACGAAAGCGCTTGGAATTTCACTAATCTTTCACAGTGGTTGTGGTTGTTTTTCATATATATATATATATATATATATATATATATATATATATATAGGCGTCATGAGATTTTCGCTCACCACAAGGCAGGGCCAAAACGACATGGGTTCGAATCCTCGGCCAGTCGCAGTGTTGTTATTGATTCAATACCACTTGTTCGTGGTCACAATAATATATATATTTATATATATATATATATATATATATATATATATATATATATATATATATATATATATATATATATATATATATATGTATATATATATATATATATATATATATATATATATATATATATATATATATATATATATATATATATATATATATATATGTATATATATATATATATATATATATATATATATATATATATATATATATATATATATATATATATATATATATATATATATATATATATATATATGCAATAAGATCACAGTCAACAGGTAATTTCAGAATATGCAAAATAACCAAATAGCGAAATTCCAAGCGCTTTCGTGGCTTCTCACATTATCAAGGAACTATGATAATGTAAGGTAAAAGAACTATGATAATGTAAGAAGTATGGTGTATTCCTATGTATGTTAATACTTTAATTCCCATTTTATGAATAAAAATATTCTTGTATGGGTGTGAAACAGTGTAGTCGATAGGCTTTAAACCTCATTAACCAATCAGCCATCAATAACAGGCATTTTGTAAGCACCAATTTTAGGCTTGAGACCAGGAGTATACCTGGAGAAGGTTTTGGGGATCATCCCCCCCCCGCGATGGATCAGGGCCTGATCAACCAGGCTGTTTCTTCTGGCCCCAAGTAAACCGACGTGTGAACAGCAATCAACTGCAACACAACGAACTTACACTCAAGACAGGTTTATCTGCAAGTCATCAGATTTTTCAATCCTCTCGCCAGACTAACTTAATTTGAACGAAAGTCTGGGCAAGTTCAGACTCTGGACACTTTAAGTTTAATACCGGAAGTAAGACTTTCGACAGACTGAAGTTTTGTAGAAGTTAAAACTGATAACGGCTTCAATATTTTACTGGTTTAGTTAATAGAGATGAAAAAAAGAGTTATGGTTTAATATAGCGTTATGGTTTAACCCGAGACGTTTGTTGTTTTATCATAAATAAATTTGTTGATACTATCTTCACTGGGTTTACTTCTAAAACAAACCAAAACGGGTATCATTAAACCCATTTATTATATATACCTTTTCAAAACAGGTAGATTGGAGGTAAGATAGTAGTAAACTTAATGTATTTTGGAACAGGAGGTAGATGGAGAAGATGATGTTTCATGATTGGAGTAGATAGGCTGATAGACTTTCTTTACAGTAGGTATATATAGTGGATACACTTTCCCGTCACTGGTAAATAGACTAGTTATACCTTCTTGCATTAGACAGACTTGATATATTATCTTATGATAGAGAGATTCGGTATACTTTCCTATGGTTAGGGCATAGACGAAGTATATTTATTTATGGTAAGTAGAAAAGCTGTAGTTTTTAGTATAGTTATGTGAACCAGATATACTTTTGATGAAGGAATCTTGCAAGAACCAAACTGAATAATTGAGACACTTATGCAACATATGGGAATCTTTACTGAAGAAACGTTTCGCCACACAGTGGCTTCATCAGTCCAATATAAAATAGAAATGGGTAAGGAGAGGAGGAGTTTGATGTGATCAGTCCCTCAGCCTGGAATCAATGTGTTCAATCAATCACTCTTGCAGGAAGTGCATCATAGGGTCAGAGAGGTGGCTTATATACTGCAGTCAGATTGTAAACAACTCAAACCAAACCTTTTGGTAAGTGCATTAATGTGGGGTGAACTCGACTCTCGTCTCTAAATCACTTTTTATGGTATTCCCAATGTAATAATGATAACTAAAGTTGTGTGGATCTCTTTGACTCTAAATTTCCTCTCCATCTCGTTATATTCAAGAGTTCGTTTTAATAGGCATGTTGCATCATGCATGTGCAGAACAACCATTGTGAAAATATAGTGGAATTCCAAGCGCTTTCGTGATTTCTCACATTATCACAATTCCTTGATAATGTGAGGAGTCACGAAAGCGCTTGGAATTTCACTATTTTTTCACAGTGGTTGTTCTGCATATCATGATATCACCTGTTTACCGTGATCTTATTGCATGTTGTATCATAGGATCCAGTGTTACCTGGCACCCGAGATGCTACTGAAAATTCTGGGATAAAGTGGCTTATTACAAACCATTCAGTAATTTTTTAGGTGTTATTTTAAGGTTGGTGATGTAGCGGTTAACACACCAGCCTCACCATTGTAAAATTTACAGTTATTCCCTTAATTTTTGTGAATGTATTTCGCCTCCTACTTACTATTAGAGATACTTTGCACCGTCTACCGCAATTATTGCCCTCGTAAATGGACATTTCAGCTTCCTGGTTTATATAGATTCCCAAATAACCCGCACATGGAAGAGAGGAGCTTACGACGACGTTTCGGTCCGACGATTCACAAAGTCAGTGTGACTTTCTAAATGGTCTAAGTCGGACCGAAACGTCGTCGTAAGCTCCTCCCTTCTATGTGCGGGTTATTTGTGTATCGCAACAGTTACGGTATTGTGCCTTTTTTATTTATATAGATTCCCCTATGGAAAACGATGCGTATTTACGTTCACTAGAAAGAGCACTCGAGAAATTGTACGAATAAACAGATGTTTACCTGGAGTTGACCTGGAGAGGATTCCGGGGGTCAACGCCCCCACGGCTCGGTCTGAGACCAGACTACAGCTTTAAATGACTAGTGTTGATACAACACTATAATTTACGTATTTTATGCCAGTTACAATGATTATTGAACTGAATACCTGTGTTTGGAGGTAAAGTCTCCCTTGTTGGTGGCCTCTTAAGCTTTCCAAAACCATTAATCCTAAGATTAAGTTTACTAGAGAATATTAAAGGGGACTTGATTGATTGGTAGGTAAAGCTGGAGGGAAGGAGGGAGGAGGAAGGATCACTGATAGATAACAAGTGAACGTTTTGAGTGATTAATAAAAATGATTAGCGAGAGTGGTGACTGATTAATTATTATATAAGAGGGTAATGGTATTAATTACTTGCAGCAACAACACTGTCAGTTGGTAGCAGCTCTGTGTTGCTTGCAGCAGCAATATTGTCACTCAGGAAGCTGGTAACAACTGTGCTACTGACACCAGCAACACTAGTCACTCAGGCAGCTGGTAACAACTGTGCTACTGACACCAGCAACACTAGTCACTCAGGCAGCTGGTAACAACTGGGCTACTGACACCAGTAACACTAGTCACTCAGCTAGTTGGTAGCGACTGTGCTACCTGCAGCAACACTAGTCACTCAGGCAGCTGGTAACAACTGGGCTACTGACACCAGTAACACTAGTCACTCAGCTAGTTGGTAGCGACTGTGCTACCTGCAGCAACACTAGTCACTCAGGCAGCTGGTAACGACTGTGCTACATGCAGCAACACTAGTCACTCAGGCAGCTGGTAACAACTGGGCTACTGACACCAGTAACACTAGTCACTCAGCTAGTTGGTAGCGACTGTGCTACCTGCAGCAACACTAGTCATTCAGGCAGCTGGTAACGACTGTGCTACCTGCAGCAACACTAGTCATTCAGGCAGCTGGTAACAACTGGGCTACTGACACCAGTAACACTAGTCACTCAGCTAGTTGGTAGCGACTGTGCTACCTGCAGCAACACTAGTCACTCAGCCAGCTGGTAACGACTGTGCTACTGACACCAGCAACACTAGTCACTCAGCTAGTTGGTAGCGACTGTGCTACCTGCAGCAACACTAGTCACTCAGCCAGCTGGTAACGACTGTGCTACTGACACCAGCAACACTAGTCACTCAGCTAGTTGGTAGCGACTGTGCTACCTGCAGCAACACTAGTCACTCAGCCAGCTGGTAACGACTGTGCTACTGACACCAGCAACACTAGTCACTCAGCTAGTTGGTAGCGACTGTGCTACCTGCAGCAACACTAGTCACTCAGCCAGCTGGTAACGACTGTGCTACTGACACCAGCAACACTAGTCACTAAGCCAGCTGGTAACGACTATGCTACTTGCAGCATCAACGCTAGTCACTCAGCCAGCTGGTAGCGACTGTGCTACATGCAGCAACACTAGTCACTCAGCCTGCTGGTAGCGACTATGCTACTTGCAGCAGCAACACTAGTCACTCAGGCAGCTGGTAACGACTGTGCTACCTGCAGCAACACTAGTCACTCAGCCAGCTGGTAACGACTGTGCTACCTGCAGCAACACTAGTCACTCAGCCAGCCGGTAACGACTGTGCTACCTGCAGCAACACTAGTCACTCAGGCAGCTGGTAGCGACTGTGCTGCCTCCAGCAACACTAGTCACTCAGGCAGCTGGTAGCGACTGTGCTACCTGCAGCAACACTAGTCACTCAGGCAGCTAGTAGCGACTGTGCTACCTGCAGCAACACTAGTCACTCAAGCAGCTAGTAGCGACTGTGCTACCTGCAGCAACACTAGTCACTCAGGCAGCTGGTAGCGACTGTGCTGCCTCCAGCAACACTAGTCACTCAGGCAGCTGGTAGCGACTGTGCTACCTGCAGCAACACTAGTCACTCAGGCAGCTAGTAGCGACTGTGCTACCTGCAGCAACACTAGTCACTCAAGCAGCTAGTAGCGACTGTGCTACCTGCAGCAACACTAGTCATTCAGGCAGCTGGTAACGACTGGGCTACTGGCACCAGCAACACTAGTCACTCAGCTAGTTGGTAGCGACTGTGCTCCCTGCAGCAACACTAGTCACTCAAGCAGCTAGTAGCGACTGTGCTACCTTCAGCAACACTAGTCACTCAGGCAGCTGGTAACGACTGGGCTACTGGCACCAGCAACACTAGTCACTCAGCTAGTTGGTAGCGACTGTGCTACCTGCAGCAACACTAGTCACTCAGCTAGCTGGCAAGGACTGTGCTACCTGCAGCAACACTAGTCACTCAGGCAGCTAGTAGCGACTGTGCTACCTGCAGCAACACTAGTCACTCAAGCAGCTAGTAGCGACTGTGCTACCTGCAGCAACACTAGTCATTCAGGCAGCTGGTAACGACTGGGCTACTGGCACCAGCAACACTAGTCACTCAGCTAGTTGGTAGCGACTGTGCTCCCTGCAGCAACACTAGTCACTCAAGCAGCTAGTAGCGACTGTGCTACCTTCAGCAACACTAGTCACTCAGGCAGCTGGTAACGACTGGGCTACTGGCACCAGCAACACTAGTCACTCAGCTAGTTGGTAGCGACTGTGCTACCTGCAGCAACACTAGTCACTCAGCTAGCTGGCAAGGACTGTGCTACCTGCAGCAACACTAGTCACTCAGGCAGCTAGTAGCGACTGTGCTACCTGCAGCAACACTAGTCACTCAGCTAGCTGGCAAGGACTGTGCTACCTGCAGCAACACTAGTCACTCAGCTAGCTGGCAAGGACTGTGCTACCTGCAGCAACACTAGTCACTCAGCTAGCTGGCAAGGACTGGGCTACTCACTGGACTAGGGAGAAAGAGGAAGTCAGTCTACAACAAACTCATTGTTAGACTGAGTGAACTAATTTTAATTAACTTTGTTTACACGTCAAGAGTGTTGGAAGTACATTGTAAATTTAGCATTATTAGTTTTTTTTTATATTTTGGTCCAGCAGATTTTCTAAATATAATTAATTCGTCGTTTTAAACTTGAATTTGGTGGTTTCAACCTGGAAAATAAAATTTACGGTACCAGGTAAATTTTTAGATAGCAAACTGATCAAAATTTTGTGGATCTGCCCCCTAAATTTTAAACTTAAAATTATTTGTACGTTAGGTAAGTTGATGACATATTTCTGTTCCTTATAAATTTTTTACTCGTATGGATATGTTTAAGGATTATTTAAATTCAAAGCATAAGAATATTGCTTTTAGTGTAGAAAAAGAATATGGGAAAAACTTGCGTTTTCTTTAAGAACATTTAGATACCTCTAGCTCTGGTTTTAATAACAAAGTTTATAATTAGGCCACATTTGATGCTCTAGGCTTCATTCCATCTTTTATTCCAATTTCGTTTAATAGAAATGTTGTAAAAACTTTGATTAATAGTTGTTATTCATTATGTTCGTCCTGGTTTACGTTTGTCATGGAAATAAAATTCCTGGCTAGGTTTTACGTACGCAATAACTAACCTCTATCGTCATTTCAGTTTTTTTTTTTTTTAAGAAATTCTTGGATAGTAAATTGCCAGCCTCTAGTAGTCAGTGTCCCTAAGACATACGTTAAATTAAGCTTCCTTACTGCAGATATTTAAGCTATAACGTTAGTTAACATTGTAAAGGTGACAAATTTAATATTCTCAAATTTATCTCAGCTTAATATTTGCTAATATTGTGAGTCTTTAGATACAAGGATCATCTTACGTCACTTTTGTGTTCTAGTTTTAAGATACAAGGATCTTGTTACGTCACTTCTGTGTTCTAGTTATTAGATACAAGGATCCTGTTACATCACTTCTGTGTTCTAGTTTTTAGATACAAGGATCCTGTTACGTCACTTCTGTGTTCTAGTTATTAGATACAAGGATCCTGTTACATCACTTCTGTGTTCTAGTTATTAGATACAAGGATCCTGTTACGTCACCTCTGTGTTCTAGTTATTAGATACAAGGATCCTGTTACATCACTTCTGTGTTCTAGTTATTAGATACAAGGATCCTGTTACGTCACCTCTGTGTTCTACTGCTTTTTACAAAGTTACAAGTTCCAGCTGTACCGCTGGATACGTTGGAAACACAATCAAAATCTTCCAGATTAGAAAATGTGAGAGCAGAGACGTATCAAACACGACCCTTTCTAAATTAACTAAATTCGTTTTTTTTTAAATTGTATGACTACATTAGAAAACTGTCGATTCATTTACTAAGTGCTAATGACTTTCAAAATATATTAGAACACAAGTTAAATTAAATTTAAGAATTTAAGGGAATTCATACATTCAGAAGCACAATCCTGACCTTAATTATATTGGCTGGGTGGTAGTTCCGTTTTTTACATTAACATAGTTGGACTTCCTGGTGGTGTTCATGCTGCTGGATCAATCCCAACTCTCCTCAGGTTAGCACACTAATTGTCATCGACACCATGCCCAGCCCTTCTAGGGTAGGGTAGGTCCCTGAGCCGGAGCTTGCAGCTTACAAGACTGTCATTCCCATTCGCCCCCTTGGGGCGGGGATGGCAGACCAGAGAGGACAGTTGGTCCCAAAGATGAGGAGGTACTTATGCCTCCTCCCATGGGAGACTTAGGTCTCAGACACTCCCTAAAGAGGGAGCTAAGGCCGGGCCATCACTTGGAAAAGGCCCGGGCCGGGAGAATACCGGCGAATCTTTAATAATAAAAATAATAATAACACTAATTGTAAAGCCTCTGGCTTTACTTTCTACTTTAATTATTGATTAGCTTTATATTACTTGCTCATTACTTTTGTCTTATAGTTTGTACAAGTTCTGCAATGCTTTTAAAGATTCTGATGATGGTGAGAGATTTACCCGAAACACCGAGATTTTTGGATTGTAATGTTAGACAAACACGTAGAAATAAGTCCTTGAAATGTGTTTCTCAAACTTCATGTAATCTATATGCTATCTTAGTGCCAGCAATGTATCTTGTAAGTCACGTGAACTATATTATGTAATTAAATATACTTACTGGTAAAAAAAAAAAGATGGGGTGGCAGGGGAAGTGCAATATTCAAATGGTTTCAGGGAAAAGAACAAACACTTTTCCTCGAAGCCTTTTTATCCACTTCTCCGAGAATATGCGTTTCACAATTTACATTAGAGGTGGACCCCATTTTATATATATATATATATATATATATATATATATATATATATATATATATATATATATATATATATATATATATATATATATATATATATATATATATATATATACATATATATATATATATATATATATATATATATATATATATATATATACATATATATATATATATATATATATATATATATATATATATATATATATATATATATATATATATATATATATATATATATATATATGTATATATATATATATATATATATATATATATATATATATATATATATATATATATATATATATATATATATATATATATATATATAACAAAAAAGGCACAATACCTTGACTGGAGCGATACACAAATAACCCGCACATAGAAGAGAGGAGCTTACGACGACGTTTCGGTCTGACTTGGACCATTTACTAAGTCACAGTAACGAGAAGTAGAGCAGGACGGGTATAAATAGGCAGGAAGAGGTAGTAGTAGTAGTAGTAGTAGTAGCAGTAGTAGTAGTAGTAGTATTAGTAGTAGTAGCAGTAGTAGTAGTAGTAGTAGTAGTAGCAGTAGTAGTAGTAGTAGTAGTAGTAGCAGTAGAAGTAGTTGTAGTATCAGTAGTAGTAGTAGTAGCAGTAGAAGTAGTTGTAGTATTAGTAGTAGTAGTAGTAGTAGTAGTAGTAGTAGTAGTAGTAGTAGTAGTAGTAGTAGTAGTAGTAGTGGTAGTAGTAGTGGCGGAGATGGAAGGAACTAGTAATGGGGAAGTAAGGAGGAGGAGCCAAATACAAAAAAAAGGGGAGCAGTATTTTGTCATTGACAATTCTGCTGTTGGTGTGGTCTTCCGCAGCAGACGCTCGATACTTTGGGTACTAGATCCCCGGCCACGGGACTTAGTGGGACATATCAATTCCTCATCTCTCTCTTACAATCTGAAGTGGGATTCTGTGAACTAAAAATGACAGGAGCTTCAACATCTACATAACAGGATCCTGGCAAGGTCGCAATTGTCAGGGGAACGCCTTCCTCCTGATAAGAAGAATGGAAAAATAAATATTTAACTTACTAAGGAAAAACTATTAAAAAGTATTAAAATATATATAAATTGCCATCTGAAATTCAAGTGTACTATTGACACAGATTTTTCTAAATCACGTCTTTTTCAGATGTAATGAAGATATGATGTTTTTTTTTTATCCTTAGGAGATGAAGCTCCTGTCATTTCTGTTTCGCAGACTCTCACTTCTGATTATAAAAGAGAGATGAGGAATCGATATGTCCCACTAAGTCCCCTGGCCGGGGGATCCACCTCCAAAAATATCGAGCGTCTGCTGCGGAAGACCACGCCCACAGCAGAGCTGGGAATGACAAAACACTGGTTACAAGATGGTTATTGAGGATAACATTAAAGAGAGACGAAGGGTGGTAAGTGTACTTTAGTGTCATTACTGGTAACCAGGTTAAACACAGAATCTTTAAACAATATTCCTGGTAGATCACGTTACCTGATCAGGAGGAAGGAGTTTCTCTGGTAGTTATCGAGAGATAGAAAAAATAGAAGCACAGAACCTACTGAAAAATAAATAGTGATGGCAGGAGACCTTGAAGCATTACTGAAATTCTTTCATCGCGCTCTGAATTTTTTGCTGTTGTAATTATTGTTTTAAACAAAGCAACGACAAAAAATATTCCTTTGTCGGTCATCACGGAAGATATTAATGACGGACTTGTCACCTTCCCTACTAAAACATTAAAGGGTTTTTTCACTTTTGTTCGTTATTTGCTGATGGTTAATGAGGATTTGATTTGTGTAAACCACTTGTATAACGGGCGATTTTTTTTTAAATATTTCTGATGTTTTTTAACGATAGTGAAATCCTGTTAGAGGTGTGAGTACACTTCTGGTCAATGTCATGGACCGGGGGGGCGTTGACCCCCAGAACACCCTTCAGGTAGGTAGGTAGACACGGGCAGAAATGGGGCCAAAAAGCTCCATAGGTAGAAATAATTGGTAAACAGACAGTGCAACTGGGAGAATGACAGGGAATTTATTATTATTATTATTATTATTATTATTATTATTATTATTATTATTATTATTATTTCATCTATCTTCCGATGAATCTCTAGATTCCTGTATAACACAGTTATAAAGATGCGCAGTGTACTAGCGCTTAACTAAGTACACATGAGACACAGAACTGAAACAGTCTGTGCTTTCAGAGAATAAGATTCAAAACGGATATAGCCGACAGAACCAATGTTTATCAGTGGACATGATAGCAATAACCTAATTGCATAAAACCACATCTTAGAGACAAAGCATAGTGTGCAGAAGACTGAAATCTGAAATTAAATCTGCAAATTACCTAGCATTAGAAATGCATTCGTGTGTGAGGCTGTTTGATGGATATACTGAGCCCATCTGATCACAGCTTACCAGTCAGATGACCCGATAAACAATAGATCAGAGAACGAGTGTAGTGGAGGGAAGAAGGCCAGCATCTGGCAATTAGCTGAGAAGAGACTTTCGCCAGGCCTCTCTGACCATCGTCTACCATTTAGATGACAAATGTGATATAACAACTGAAATATCAATTAAAGTGCGAAAAAACATTTGTCGGTGAGTTTTTCTCCAGTTTTTCTAATGTATCTCTAGGAAAACAATGTATATTTCATAGGGTTTCGAGCACAAATAGGCAGACATTGTCTCTAGAGAAACATTAGTTGACAGGCTCATGCATTTTTGATAATCTTCAGTCACATATAGAAAGCTATATTCAGTTACATGTATAACCCTCAGGACATCAGATACTAAACACGTCGATAAAATAGTACAGAGAAAACTCTCTGGGGACTCGAATTGTGTTGTTTACGGAAAGTCTCTGAACCGAAGCTAACAGCACCAAGCTTGTTGAGGCGTAGTGGACAACACCCGCATCATCCCCGGTGATCACTCTCTTCCACTACTACTACTACTACTACTGCTATTACTACTACTACTACTATTACTACTATTACTACTATTACTACTACTACTATTACTACTACTATTACTATTACTAATATTACTGTTACTATTACTATTACTATTATTACTACTACTTCTGTTACTACTACTACTAGTATTACTATTACTATTATTACTATTACTGTTATTACTACTACTACTATTACTACTACCACTATTACTACAATTACTACTACTATTACTACTACTACTAATATTACTACTACCACTATTACTACTACAATTATTACTACTACTATTACTACTACTGGTACTATTATTGCTACAATTACTACTACTACTATTACTACTACCACTATTACTACTACAATTACTATTACTACTGCTACTACTACCACTACTACTACCACTACTACTACCACTACTACTACCACTACTACCACCACTACACCGCCGCCACCTCGACACCCACCACGCGTACATCATCCATCATCGCCACTGCCTCAACTACTAACAACAGACTGCTGAACAACGCACTTTTGTTTAATACAACAACACCAGCGTCAACTAGTTTAGTTGAAGCTCTGACGTCAACATGGCAGCGTCTGGTAACTCAGAGCTTCATTGAAGCTGATAGTGGCCACAGATAATAATTACTAATAATTAATAATAAAACAAATATAATGAAAAGAAGGAGGAAGAGAAAAAGAAATTCTTAATATTAATAAATAAAAATTAGTTATGAAGATATTTGGATTCAAAAACGTGAACTAAGCTCCCTGATGGGAGACAAGGTGTGGCTATTTATCTGGGAGGCCCCTCAAGGGAGGTTACTTGATGCTGATGAGGGGATCTTGATCTAGGGAATTGGATCTTGGCTCCAGTTCCCTGTACTGAGCCTGAATACCTTCCATCCTATGGGTTTAGCGCTCCCCCATGATTATAATAATTATCTGGGAGAAAAATAGGGTAGGTGCCTGAGTCTGAGCTTTCATCTCAAGACTGTCATTCCCATTAGCCCCCTCGGGGCGGGGATGGCAGACCAGAGAGGTCTAGCTTCTCCTTTCGAGCCCCCTGAGGGCGGGGAATGTGGCTAGGCCTGGGGACAGTTGGTCCCAAAGATGAGGAGGTACTTGTACCTTCTCCCATGGGAGACTTAGGTCTCAGACACTCCCTCGACAAGGAGCCAAGGCCGGGCCACCACTTGTTGATTCGCCGGTATTCTCCCGGCGAATCAACAAGAAGAAGAAGGGTCAGGAAAACAAATAAGATGAACCTGAAAAGTTACACTTACTACAAAGAACAATAGTGAAATTCTAAGCGTTTTCGTGATTCTTCGCATTATCAAAGAACAGTAAAAATAATAGGACATAGAAGACTTATAAGGCTGAGTTATGACCTCACATATGACCTCACACACGACCCAGTTTACTGATCTTGGGAGTATAGTGAGAATTAGGTCAGGTCACATGTCAACCATGGCTTAAATTCCTCACAAATTCTATAAATTATTAATCTAATTTACATAACCCTGAATTTATACTCATACTGAAATAGGTGATTTTTATGAAACTTGATTTGATTATGTTTCGCTCAACCATGGACCTAGTTTGTGCTCACCTAGTTGTGTTCGCCTAGTTGTGGTTGCGGGGGTCGAGTCACAGCTCCTGGCCCCGCCTCTTCAACTGTGTATACGTGTGTGTGTGAAAGAAATCACAGTAAAACGTGTGACTGCAAATACACAAAGATACCACAGAAAAAAATAGGGAAAACCTGTGCCTCCACACACACACACACACACACACACACACACACACACACACACACACACATCTTCACATGCAAGTGCTACCCCCCAAAGTATCCTCAACTCTTATTCCAGCCTTACCCAGGTATATTAATGTTGGTCTTATGAAGAGGCTTGAATCAATATTGTGGCATTTAGTGGCTAACTCAGTATTGCTTGTCAATATTATTTGAGTCTAATAATGATATTGAACTAGAGGCTTGAGTGGTGAAAAGCACAGGAAAATCTAAAGAATCAGATGTAAATGTTGAGCTGAGACTCGGGCCTCGCTGACACAAATCAGTGAATACATTAATTCGAATGTATCTGATCTTCAAAAAGAGAGTTCTGAAGATTCTACATTCTTGATTGATTAAACATACCACGGGCGGGATTTGAACCCGCGGTCAGAGAGTCTCAAAACTCCAGACCGTCGCGTTAGCCAGTGGACCAGCTAGCTAGTTTTGAGACTCTCTGACCGCGGGTTCAAATCCCGCCCGGGGTATGGTTTGTTTGCAATCGTGTAATTACGATTTCGTGAGTCTTCTTGATTGATTATAATTATAGAAGCTGTGGTGTGTTGGGCTCTAGCTCTACCGTCCACAGGATGGATAGATGGTGCACAGTAGACCAGCCATTTCGGTGGTAAAATCAAAATCAAGCTCAGATTCTTTTTAATTAGTTCATTATAAGCGAAACTATGAGAAACTATATGGATCGAAATCCTCTAACATTTTGAAAAAAAATAATGTTGCAAAATTGATCTGCAAGATCTCCAAAACAACGAAAATCAATAGAAACTTTTTCCGTGTAATCTTACCATGGTCAACCCTCCAGCGAAGGCAAATATCCTACAAATATCCTACAAATATCCTACAAATATCCTACAAAGAGAAGAAAGGTTCTCCCCGGCAGACAGTAAACCTCCGAAAAATAATATGAAAAAAAAAGAAAGTTAGAAAATAGCGTAATTCCATCTGTGCCCAGCATCCAGATGAGAGCCAGAAGTGCTCAGTCTTTCCTGGTGCGGGTGTTGCAGGCTCATGCAGGAGGCTCACAGCCACTGCAGCTGTTGTTGTGGACTTCCACTACTACTGCTGCTTCTGTGACCTCCACAGCCACTGCTGCAGCTGCTGTGACCTCCACAGCCACTGCTGCTGCTGTGGCCTCCACAGCCACTGCTGCTGTGACCTCCACAGCCACTGCTGCTGCTGTAACCTCCACAGCCACTGCTGCTGTGACCTCTACAGCCACTGCTGCTGCTGGGACACTGGAATAGTCTCTCCGTGGAGCTGTTGGTGCCAAGTCAATTCACTTTTTTAATAAGCCAGTAGTCTACTAGTCAAAGTTCTCTTCACATAGTGATCGCCGGGTCCTGGCCGTAATAACGAAATTTCTCAGGATCTATGGTTGTTCGTGGTTACCTGTGGCACATTTCTGAAATAAAAACATTGCACATAGACCCACAACAGACGGCTTACACCCAGGTACCTACTTCTGGGTGAACAGGACGAGCATCACGAACCCTCAGTGTGTGAGTTGAGGATGCTGCCAACCAAGCCAGGTTAATCGCATCCTCTGCTTTGAGGTAGAGGAGAAAGTCATGCCCTGTGGCAGCAGGCCAGGCAAGAGCAGTGTCATCCAATGTTCACCCAGAGGCGCATGGAAGCAAAATTTAAAAGAGCAAGAGCGGGGAGGAAATATATAGGAAGATAAGAATGATTGAGAATAGGGAAGCGAACAAAAAGAGCTGGAAATGAATATGCATGGGTAAGAAGAGAGACAGCTAACGTATGAGAATGACATAGCAACAAGACTATACCTGACCGAAAGTTTCCGTACAGCTTAATCAGAAAGAAGAGAACTGTGAGGAACCAAGTACAAAGGCTGAACCATTAAGAAGAGGGAGCTCATTAGAAATGACCGAGAAGTCTGTAAGAATCTGAAGATTTTATTTAGGGAGATATTCTCAGTGGAATACGAAACATTACCAGAGAGGCTGAGTGTGGAAATTACACTATGGAATACTAAACACAGTGCGGACAATGGAAGGTAAGGTGAAACTGCTGAGCAAGCTAGATACGTCAACGACAATGGGATCAGAAAGGATCTCTGTGGGTTCTGAGAGAGGGAGCAGAAGAATAATGTAAGCCACTTCCATTAATTCTCAGCAAGCTAGATGAAACAGAGTAGCTTCCTGAGTTTTGCAAAGCATCAAAGGTAACCCTTTGATTTGGAAGAGACAGGCAGGTGATATTAAACTACAGGCCAGTTTTACTGGCATCCATATTATGCAGAGTTATGGAGAAGATTATCCCGAGGAGAGTACTGGAACATCTTGAATGGAAAACATTCATAAACGAATTTGGATATGGAAAAGCCTTGAATTCTATGATAAGTTAGGCAGGCGAAAGAGGAATGGGTGGGCTGAATAATTTTTGCATCGATGCGGTACCTCACTAGGGACTGAGAGAGAAGCTAGAGAAGTAGGAAGGAAAAAACAAGAAAAACAATATAGTGGATCAAGGAATAATTAATAGGAAGAAAACAACGTATTATTGTCATATAAATGGTGTCAGGACACAAACTTACCCGGAGGTCGTTCAAAGGGTCAATGCCCCGGCGACCCAGACCTTGATCAGGAGTCTCTGAGGCAGGAAGCTCTGAGGCACGAGGCTCTGAGGCAGAAGGCTCTGAGGCAGAAGGCTCAGAGGCAGGAGGCTCTGACGCAGGAGGCTCTCAGGCAGCAGGATCTGAGGCAGGAGGCTCTGATGCAGCAGGCTCTGAGGCATGAGGCTCTGAGGCAGAACTCTCTGAGGCAGGAGGCTATGAGGCAGGAGGCTCTGAGGCAGGAGGTACTGTTGCAGCAGGCTCTGAGGCAGCAGGCCCTGAGGCAGCAGGCTCTGAGGCAGCAGGCTCTGAGGCAGGACTCTCTGAGGCAGGAGGCTCTGAGGCAGCATGCTCTGAGGCAGGAGGCTCTGAGGCAGCAGGCTATGAGGCAGGAGGCTCTGAGGCAGGAGGCTCAGAGGCAGGAGGCTCTGAGGCAAAAGGCTCTAAGGCAGGAGGCTCTGAGGCAGGAGGCTCAGAGGCAGGAGGCTCTGAGGCAGCAGACTCTGAGGCAGCAGGCTCTGAGGCAGCAGGCTCTGAGGCAGAAGGCTCTGAGGCAGGAGGCTCTGAGGCAGCAGGCTCTGAGGCAGCAGGCTCTGAGGCAGGAGGCTCTGAGGTAGCAGACTCTGAGGCAGCAGGCTCTGAGGTAGCAGGCTCTGAGGCAGCAGGCTCAGAGGTACGAGGCTCAGAGGCAGGAGACTCTGAGACAGGAGGCTCTGAGGTAGCAGACTCTGAGGCAGGAGGCTCAGAGGCAGGACGCTCAGAGGTAGGAGACTCTGAGGCAGGAGGCACTGAGGTAGCAGGCTCTGAAGCAGGAGGCTCTGAGGCAGCAGGCTCTGAGGCAGAAGGCTCTGAGGCAGGAGGCTCAGAGGCAGGAGGCAATGAGGCAAAAGGCTCTGAGGCAGGAGGCTCGGAGGCAGGAGGCTCAGAGGCAGGACGCTAAGAGGCAGGAGGTTCTGAGGCATGAGGCTCTGAGGCACGAGTCTCTGAGGCAGGAGGCTCTGAGGTAGGAGGCTCTGAGGCAGGAGCTTCTGAGGCAGGAAGCTCTGAGGCAGGAGGCTCTGAGGCATGAGGCTCTGAGGCAGAAGGCTCAGAGACAGAAGGCTCTAAGGCATGAGGCTCAGAGACAAGAGTCTCTGAGGCAGGAGGCTCAGAGACAGGCGGCTCTGAGGTAGGAGGCTCAGAGGCAGGAGGCTCAGAGACAGGACGCTCTGAGGCAAGAGACGCAGAGACAGGAGGCTCTGAGGCAGGAGGCTCAGAGACAGGAGGCTCTGAGGCAGGAGGCTCAGAGACTGGAGGCTCTGAAGCAGGATGCTCAGAGGCAGGAGGCTCTGAGGCAGGAGGCTCTGAGGCAGGATGCTCAGAGGCAGGAGGCTCTGAGGCAGGAGGCTCAGAGACAGGAGGCTCTGAGGGATGAGACTCAGAGACAGAGGCTCTGAGGCATGAGGCTCAGAGACAAGAGGCTCTGAGGTATGAGGCTCAGAGACAGAGGCTCAGAGACATGAGGCTCAGAGACAGGAGGCTCTGAGGCAGGAGGCTCAGAGACAGGAGGCTCTGAGGTAGGAGGCTCAGAGGCAGGAGGCTCAGAGACAGGAGGCTCTGAGGCAAGAGACTCAGAGACAGGAGGCTCTGAGGCAGGAGCCTCAGAGACAGGAGGCTCTGAGGCTGGAGGCTCAGAGACTGGAGGCTCTGAAGCAGGATGCTCAGAGGCAGGAGGCTCTGAGGCAGGAGGCTCAGAGGCAGGAGGCTCTGAGGCAGCAGACTCTGAGGCAGCAGGCTCTGAGGCAGCAGGCTCTGAGGCAGAAGACTCTGAGGCAGGAGGCTCTGAGGCAGCAGGCTCTGAGGCAGCAGGCTCTGAGGCAGGAGGCTCTGAGGTAGCAGACTCTGAGGCAGCAGGCTCTGAGGTAGCAGGCTCTGAGGCAGCAGGCTCAGAGGTACGAGGCTCAGAGGCAGGAGACTCTGAGACAGGAGGCTCTGAGGTAGCAGACTCTGAGGCAGGAGGCTCAGAGGCAGGACGCTCAGAGGTAGGAGACTCTGAGGCAGGAGGCACTGAGGTAGCAGGCTCTGAAGCAGGAGGCTCTGAGGCAGCAGGCTCTGAGGCAGAAGGCTCTGAGGCAGGAGGCTCAGAGGCAGGAGGCAATGAGGCAAAAGGCTCTGAGGCAGGAGGCTCGGAGGCAGGAGGCTCAGAGGCAGGACGCTAAGAGGCAGGAGGTTCTGAGGCATGAGGCTCTGAGGCACGAGTCTCTGAGGCAGGAGGCTCTGAGGTAGGAGGCTCTGAGGCAGGAGCTTCTGAGGCAGGAAGCTCTGAGGCAGGAGGCTCTGAGGCATGAGGCTCTGAGGCAGAAGGCTCAGAGACAGAAGGCTCAAAGGCATGAGGCTCAGAGACAAGAGTCTCTGAGGCAGGAGGCTCAGAGACAGGCGGCTCTGAGGTAGGAGGCTCAGAGGCAGGAGGCTCAGAGACAGGACGCTCTGAGGCAAGAGACGCAGAGACAGGAGGCTCTGAGGCAGGAGGCTCAGAGACAGGAGGCTCTGAGGCAGGAGGCTCAGAGACTGGAGGCTCTGAAGCAGGATGCTCAGAGGCAGGAGGCTCTGAGGCAGGAGGCTCTGAGGCAGGATGCTCAGAGGCAGGAGGCTCTGAGGCAGGAGGCTCAGAGACAGGAGGCTCTGAGGGATGAGACTCAGAGACAGAGGCTCTGAGGCATGAGGCTCAGAGACAAGAGGCTCTGAGGTATGAGGCTCAGAGACAGAGGCTCAGAGACATGAGGCTCAGAGACAAGAGTCTCTGAGGCAGGAGGCTCAGAGACAGGAGGCTCTGAGGTAGGAGGCTCAGAGGCAGGAGGCTCAGAGACAGGAGGCTCTGAGGCAAGAGACTCAGAGACAGGAGGCTCTGAGGCAGGAGCCTCAGAGACAGGAGGCTCTGAGGCTGGAGGCTCAGAGACTGGAGGCTCTGAAGCAGGATGCTCAGAGGCAGGAGGCTCTGAGGCAGGAGGCTCTGAGGCAGGATGCTCAGAGGCAGGAGGCTCTGAGGCAGGAGGCTCAGAGACAGGAGGCTCTGAGGGATGAGGCTCAGAGACAGAGGCTATGAGGCATGAGGCTCAGAGACAAGAGGCTCTGAGGTATGAGGCTCAGAGACAGAGGCTCTGAGGCATGAGGCTCAGAGACAGGAGGCTCTGAGGAAGGAGGCTCAGAGACAGGAGGCTCTGAGGCATGAGGCTCAGAGACAGGCGGCTCTGAGGGAGGAGGCTCTGAGGCAGGAGACTCAGAGACAGGAGGCTCTGAGGCAGGAGGCTCAGAGGCAGGAGGCTCTGAGGCACGAGGCTCTGAGGCACGAGCCTCTGAAGCAGGAGGCTCTGAGGTAGGAGGCTCTGAGGCAGGAGGCTCTGAGGCAGGAAGCTCTGAGGCAGGAGGCTCTGAGGCATGAGGCTCTGAAGCAGAAGGCTCTGGGGCACGAAGCTCTGACGCTGGAGGCTCTAAGGCAGGAGGCTCAGAGACAGAGGCTCTGAGGCATGAGGCTCAGAGACAGGAGGCTCAAAGACAGGAGGCTCTGAGGCATCAGGCTCAGAGACAAGAGGCTCTGAGGCAGCAGGCTCAGAGACAGGCGGCTCTGAGGTAGGAGGCTCTGAGGCAGGAGACTCAGAGACAGGAGGCTCTGAGGCAGGAGGCTCAGAGACAGGAGGCTCTGAGGTAGGAGGATCTGAGGCAGGAGACTCAGAGACAGGAGGCTCTGAGGCAGGGGGCTCAGAGACAGGAGGCTCTGAGGCAGGATGCTCACAGGCAGGACGCAATGAGACAGGAGGCTCTGAAGCAGAAGGCTCTGAGGCAGGAGGCTCTGACGCTCGAGGCTCTAAGGCAGGAGGCTCAGAGACAGAGGCTCTGAGGCATGAGGCTCAAAGACAAGAGGCTCTGAGGCAGGAGGCTCAGAGACAGACGGCTCTGAGGAAGGAGGCTCTGAGGCAAGAGGCTCAGAGACAGGAGGCTCTGAGGCAAGAGGCTCAGAGACAGGAGGCTCTGAGGCAGGAGGCTCAGAGACAGGAGGCTCTGAGGCAGGAGGCTCAGAGACTGGAGGCTCTGAAACAGGATGCTCAGAGGCAGGAGGCTCTGAGGCAGGAGGCTCTGAGACAGGATGCTCAGAGGCTGGAGGCTATGAGGCAGGAGGCTCAGAGACAGGAGGCTCTGAGGGATGAGGCTCAGAGACAGAGGCTCTGAGGCAGGAGGCTCAGAGACAAGAGGCTCTGAGGTATGAGGCTCAGAGAGAGAGGCTCTGAGGCATGAGGCTCAGAGACAGGAGGCTCTGAGGCAGGAGGCTCAGAGACAGGAGGCTCTGAGGCATGAGGCTCAGAGACAGGCGGCTCTGAGGTAGGAGGCTCTGAGACAGGAGACTCAGAGACAGGAGGCTCAGAGGCAGGAGGCTCAGAGACAGGAGGCTCTGAGGCAGGATGCTCAGAGGCAGGAGGCTCTAAGGCAGGAGGCTTACAGACAGGAGGTTCTGAGGCAGGATACTCAGAGACAGGAGGCTCTGGGGCAGGAGGCTCAGAGACAGAAGGCTCTGAGGCAAAAGGCTCAGAGACAGAAGGCTCTGAGACTGGAGGTTAAGAGACTGGAGGCTCTGAGGCAGGATGCTCAGAGGCAGGAGGCTCTGAAGCAGGAGGCTCTTAGGCAGGATGCTCAGAGGCAGGAGGCTCTGAGGCAGGATGCTCAGAGGCAGAAGACTATGAGGCAGGAGGCTCTGAGGCAAAAGGCTCTGAGGCAGGAAGCTCTGAGGCAGCAGACTCTGAGGCAGGAGGCTCTGAGGCAGCAGGCTCTGAGGCAGGAGGCTCTGAGGCAGCAGGCTCTGAGGCAGGAGGTTCTGAGGCAGAAGGCTCTGAGGTAGCAGACTCTGAGGCAGCAGGCTCTGAGGCAGCAGGCTCTGAGGCAGCGGGCTCAGAGGTATGAGGCTCAGAGGCAGGAGGCTCAGAGGTAGGAGACTCTGAGGCAAGAGGCTCTGAGGTAGCAGGCTCTGAGGCAGGAGGCTCTGAGGCAGGAGGCTCAGAGGCAGGAGGCTATGAGGCAAAAGGCTCTGAGGCAGGAGGCTCTGAGGCAGGAGGCTCAGAGGCAGGATGCTAAGAGGCAGGAGGCTCTGAGGTAGCAGGCTCTGAGGCAGCAGGCTCTGAGGCAGGAGGCTCAGAGGCAGGAGGCTCTGAGGCAGCAGGCTCTGAGGAAGCAGGCTATGAGGCAAAAGGCTCTGAGGCAAGAGGCTCTGAGGCAGGAGGCTATGAGGCATGAGGCTCTGAGGCAGAAGGCTCTGGGGCAGGAGGCTCTGATGCTGGAGGCTCTAAAGCTGGAGGCTCAGAGACAGAGGCTCTGAGGCATGAGGCTCAGAGACAGGAGGCTCAGAGACAAGAAACTCTGAGGCAGGAGGCTCAGAGACAGGCGGCTCTGAGGTAGGAGGCTCTGAGGCAGGAGACTCAGAGACAGGAGGCTCTGAGGCAGGAGGCTCAGAGACAGGAGGCTCAGGTAGGAGGCTTTCAGGCAGGAGACTCAGAGACAGGAGGCTCTGAGGCAGGAGGCTCAGAGACAGGAGGCTCTGAGGCAGGATGCTCAGAGGCAGGACGCTAAGAGGCAGGAGGCTCTGAGGCACGAGGCTCTGAGGCAGGAGGCTCAGAGGCAGGAAGCTCTGAGGCAGGAGGCTCTGTGGCAGGATGCTCAGAGGCAGGAGGCTCTGAGCCAGGAGGCTCAGAGACAGGAGGCTCTGAGCGATGAGGCTCAGAGACAGAGGCTCTGAGGCATGAGGCTCGGAAACAAGAGTCTCTGAGGTATGAGGCTCAGAGACAGAGGCTCTGAGGCATGAAGCTCAGAGACAGGAGGCTCTGAGGCAGAAGGCTCAGAGACAGGAGGCTCTGAGGCATGAGGCTCAGAGACAGGCGGCTCTGAGGGAGGAGGCTCTGAGGCAGGAAACTCAGAGACAGGAGGCTCTGAAGCAGGAGGCTTGCAGACAGGAGGCTCTGAGGCAGGATGCTCAGAGGCAGGGCGCTAAGAGGCAGGAGGCTCTGAGGCACGAGGCTCTGAGGCACGAGCCTCTGAGGCAGGAGGCTCAGAGGCAGGAGGCTATGAGGCAAAAGGCTCTGAGGCAGGAGGCTCTGAGGCAGGAGGCTCAGAGGCAGGATGCTAAGAGGCAGGAGGCTCTGAGGTAGCAGGCTCAGAGGCAGGAGGCTCTGAGGCAGCAGGCTCTGAGGTAGCAGGCTATGAGGCAAAAGGCTCTGAGGCAAGAGGCTCTGAGGCAGGAGGCTATGAGGCATGAGGCTCTGAGGCAGAAGGCTCTGGGGCAGGAGGCTCTGACGCTGGAGGCTCTAAAGCTGGAGGCTCAGAGACAGAGGCTCTGAGGCATGAGGCTCAGAGACAGGAGGCTCAGAGACAAGAAACTCTGAGGCAGGAGGCTCAGAGACAGGCGGCTCTGAGGTAGGAGGCTCTGAGGCAGGAGACTCAGAGACAGGAGGCTCTGAGGCAGGAGGTTCAGAGACAGGAGGCTCAGGTAGGAGGCTTTCAGGCAGGAGACTCAGAGACAGGAGGCTCTGAGGCAGGAGGCTCAGAGACAGGAGGCTCTGAGGCAGGATGCTCAGAGGCAGGACGCTAAGAGGCAGGAGGCTCTGAGGCACGAGGCTCTGAGGCAGGAGGCTCAGAGGCAGGAAGCTCTGAGGCAGGAGGCTCTGTGGCAGGATGCTCAGAGGCAGGACGCTCTGAGGCAGGATGCTCAGAGGCAGAAGACTGTGAGGCAGAAGGCTCTCAGGCAAAAGGCTCTGAGGCAGGAGGCTCTGAGGCAGGAGGCTCAGAGGCAGAAGACTGTGAGGCAGAAGGCTCTCAGGCAAAACGCTCTGAGGCAGGAGGCTCTGAGGCACGAGGCTCAGAGGCAGGAGGCTCTGAGGCAGCGGACTCTGAGGCAGGAGGCTCTGAGGCAGCAGGCTCTGAGGCAGGAGGCTCTGAGGCAGCAGGCTCTGAGGCAGGAGGCTCTGAGGCAGGAGGTTCTGAGGTAGCAAACTCTGAGGCAGCAGGCTCTGAGGCAGCAGGCTCTGAGGCAGCAGGCTCAGAGGTACGAGGCTCAGAGGCAGGAGACTCTGAGGCAGGAGGCTCTGAGGTAGCAGACTCTGAGGCAGGAGGCTCAGAGGCAGGAGGCTCAGAGGTAGGAGACTCTGAGGCAAGAGGCTCTGAGGTAGCAGGCTCTGAGACAGGAGGCTCTGAGGCAGCAAGCTCTGAGGCAGAAGGCTCTGAGGCAGGAGGCTCAGAGGCAGGAGGCTATGAGGCAAAAGGCTCTGAGGCAGGAGGCTCTGAGGCAGGAGGCTCAGAGGCAGGACGCTAAGAGGCAGGAGGCTCTGAGGTAGCAGGCTCTGAGACAGCAGGCTCTGAGGCAGGAGGCTCAGAGGCAGGAGACTCTGAGGCAGCAGGCTCTGAGGTAGCAGGCTATGAGGCAACAGGCTCTGAGGCAGGAGGCTCTGAGGCAGGAGGCTCTGAGGTAGCAGACTCTGAGGCAGCAGGCTCTGAGGCAGCAGGCTCTGAGGCAGGAGGCTCAGAGGAAGGAGGCTCAAAGGCAGGAGACTCTGAGGCAGGAGGCTCTGAGGTAGCAGGCTCTGAGGCTGGAGGCTCTGAGGCAGGAGGCTCTGAGACAGAAGGCTCTGAGGCAGGAGGCTCAGAAGCGGGAGGCTCTGAGGCAAAAGGGTCTAAGGCAGGAGGCTCTGAGGCAGGAGGCTCAGAGGCAGGAGGCTCTGAGGCAGGAGGCTCAGAGACAGGAGGCTCTGAGGGATGAGGCTCAGAGACAGAAGCTCTGAGGCATGAGGCTCAGAGACAAGAGGCTCTGAGGTATGAGGCTCAGAGACAGAGGCACTGAGGCATGAGGCTCAGAGACAGGAGGCTCTGAGGCAGGAGTCTCAGAGACAGGAGGCTCTGAGGCATGAGGCTCAGAGACAGGCGGCTCTGAGGTAGGAGTCTCTGAGGCAGGAGACTCAGAGACAGGAGGCTCTGAGGCAGGAGGCTCAGAGACAGGAGGCTCTGAGGCAGGATGCTCAGAGGCAGGAGGCTCTGAGGCAGGAGGCTCTAAGGCAGGAGGCTTGGAGACAGGAGGCTCTGAGGCAGGATGCTCAGAGACAGGAGGCTCTGGGGCAGAAGGCTCAGAGACAGAAGGCTCTGAGGCTGGAGGTTCAGAGACAGGAGGCTCTGAGGCAGGAGGTTCAGAGACTGGAGGCTCTGAGGCAGGATGCTCAGAGGCAGGAGGCTCTGAAGCATGAGGCTCTTAGGCAGGATGCTCAGAGGCAGGAGGCTTAGAGACAGGCGGCTCTGAGGTAGGAGGCTCTGAGGCAGGAGGCTCAGAGACAGGAGGCTCTGAGGCAGGAGGCTCAGAGACAGGAGGCTCTGAGGCAGGATCCTCAGAGGCAGAAGACTATGAGGCAGGAGGCTCTGAGGCAAAAGGCTCTGAGACAGGAGGCTCTGAGGCAGGAGGCTCAGAGGCAGGAGGCTCTGAGGCAGCAGACTCTGAGGCAGCAGGCTCAGAGGTAGCATACTCTGAGGCAGGAGGCTCAGAGGCAGGAGGCTCAGAGGTAGGAGACTCTGAGGCAAGAGGCTCTGAGGTAGCAGGCTCTGAGGCAGGAGGCTCTGAGGCAGCAGGCTCTGAGGCAGAAGGCTCTGAGGCAGGAGGCTCAGAGGCAGGAGGCTATGAGGCAAAAGGCCCTGAGGCAGGAGGCTCTGAGGCAGGAGGCTCAGAGGCAGGACGCTAAGAGGCAGGAGGCTCTGAGGCACGAGGCTCTGAGGCACGAGCCTCTGAGGCAGGAATCTCTGGGGTCGGAGGCTCTGAGGCAGGAGGCTCAGAGATAGAGGCTCTGAGGCATGAGTCTCAGAGACAGGAGGCTCAGAGACAGGAGGCTCTGAGGCAGGAGGCTCAGAGACAGGAGGCTCTGAAGCAAGAGGCTCAGAGACAGGAGGCTCTGAGGCAGGAGGCTCAGAGACAGGAGGGTCTGAGGCAGGAGGCTCAGAGACTGGAGGCTCTGAAGCAGGATGCTCAGAGGCAGGAGGCTCTGAGGCAGGAGGCTCTGAGGCAGGATGCTCAGAGGCAGGAGGCTCTGAGGCAGGAGGCTCAGAGACAAGAGGCTCTGAGGGATGAGGCTCAGAGACAGAGGCTCTGAGGCATGAGGCTCAGAGACAAGAGGCTCTGAGGCATGAGGCTCAGAGACAGGCGGCTCTGAGGTAGGAGGCTCTGAGGCAGGAGGCTCAGAGACAGGAGACTCTGAGGCAGGAGGCTCAGAGACAGGAGGCTCTGAGGCAGGATGCTCAGAGGCAGGAGGCTCTAAGGCACGAGGCTTAGAGACAGGAGGCTCTGAGGCTGGATGCTCAGAGACAGGAGGCTCTGGGGCAGGAGGCTCAGAGACAGGAGGCTCTGAAGCAGAAGGCTCAGAGACAGAAGGCTCTGAGGCTGGAGGTTCAGAGACAGGAGGCTCTGGTGCAGGAGGCTCAGAGACAGGAGGCTCTGAGACAGGAGGTTCGGAGACTGGAGGCTCTGAGGTAGGATGCTCAGAGGCAGGAGGCTCTGAAGCAGGAGGCTCTGAGGCAGGATGCTCAGAGGCAGTAGGCTCTGAGGCAGGATGCTCAGAGGCAGAAGACTGAGGCAGGAGGCTCAGAGGCAGGAGGCTCTGAGGCAGGAGGCTCAGAGGCAGGAGCCTCTGAGACAGGAGGCTCAGAGGCAGGAGGCTCTGAGGCAGGAGCTCTGAGGCAGCAGACTCTGAGGCAGCAGACTCTGAGGCAGCAGACTCTGAGGCAGCAGACACTGGGTTACCAGTAAGAAATATATATATAACGATGCTGTAGCACAAAAAGCGAAAGTGAAAGATGTCACTGAGGAGGAGTTAATGTGCAATTTGCAACCACGATCAGTGCAAGAATGATTAATGACACATTAATGTCCCTCATGTTTTGTTGGGTTCACAATGGTTTTGCTGGTGGTTGGCTGGACCGGAGGTAATGAGGTTATTAACGCTGTTGGCAGAAGCTTCGTAATTTTGCTTATAGTGAGAACTAATGTGTACATATTGCTATAATGTGTCACAGCCTAGAAGAACCTATAATAGCATCTATTAAACGGCATCTAATAAGCGATATTTACCGAAGTACTGTGTAATATGTCGTCTATATTACCCGGGAGGAAGCACAAGGTTTGTCTTCCAGTAGGAATTTAATAACCTCGTTGTAATGTCTGTAAAAATAACTTATAAATTTAGAGTACAATGTGTTTATTAAGGGTTTAAACTCGACTCTGTTAAAACAGCACCAATTATCTTAAACGATTCTCGTAAAAGAAGAGAAAAAAGACATTATGAGGTACGATGCCTTATAACATTCCCAAATATAAACATTCTGTGTATATAAACATTTTAAAATGAGGGGCAACAGTTCCCTGAAATATGAATTTAATGTACCGGGAATATTAATGTATAATTGAGATAAGAATTTCGTGGTTCGTGATGCTGCGTATGATGTATAAAATTAAAACTTGATATTTTAATAACCACCCCTTGAGGGGGCTCTTGATCTAAGGAATTGAATCTGTTCTCCACACACACACATAGGCGCTGTATAATCCCTACGGGTTTAGCGCTCCCCATAATAATAATATTATAGCTAAAATTATTCTTACTTCACTACAGCAGGAACTTCACTATAACTAGAAGTGTTCTTGTCTTCAGTACCGCAGGTACTGCCCTGTAACTTTGTTCGTGCCCTCAATTCCACAGGTACAGCTCAGTAACCAGCATTGTCCTTCATCAATGCTACACGTACTGGAAAGGTAGTCGCGCCATTATCATTTGAGAATGGCAGTGACAGATTATACCAATGTTTCAGCCTCCATAGGTAACACTTTTATATATATATATATATATATATATATATATATATATATATATATATATATATATATATATATATATATATATATATATATATATATATATATATATATATATATATATATATATATATATAGTATATATATATATATATATATATATATATATATATGTCGTGCCGAATATGTAAAACTGGTCAATTAGCAAGAACTCATTTAAAATTAAGTCCTTTCTAAAATTTACTCTTATACGCTTAAAGATATATTTTTTTCATTAATGTTGATGTAAACATTTATAATTTGCACCAAAAGGAACTTAGAAAACTTACCTAACCTTATTATAACAAGAACAATTTATTTTAGCCTAACCCAACTAAATATATTTTAGATTTGTTTACAGTAATTTAATACTAAACAAACACAGTGAAATATATTTTTTTCATTAGGTTCAAAATGATTTTGACGAAATTATTGCATACATAAATTTTCACTTGTCCTATATGGCAAGATGAGCGTTGCTATTTAAGCCAAGATAGCAAGTTCTGCCTATTCGGCACGACATATATATATATATATATATATATATATATATATATATGTCGTGCCGAATATGTAAAACTGGTCAATTAGCAAGAACTCATTTAAAATTAGGTCCTTTCTAAAATTTTCTCTTATACGTTTAAAGATATATTTTTTTCATTAATGTTAATGTAAAAATTTTTAATTTTGCTCCAAAAGAATTTTAGAAAACTTACCTAACCTTATTATAAAAAAACAATTTATTTTAGCCTAACCCAACTAAATATATTTTAGATTTGTTTACAATAATTTAATACTAAACAAACACAGTAAAATATATTTTTTTCGTTAGATTCAGAATGATTTTGGCGAAATTATTGCATACACAAATTTTCGCTTGGCCTATATGGCAAGATGAGCGTTGCTATATAAGCCAAGATCGCAAGTTCTGCCTATTCGGCACGACATATATATATACATACATATATATATATATAATATATTTATATATAATATATATATATATATATATATATATATATATATATAATATATATGTGAACATTTATTAATAAACAAAATACATTTACAGAAAAAAACATAAACATGAATACAATGGCACAATGTATCAAAGATGATGAATTTCCTCCAGCTCCTCCGAGGCTGGACGTGAGCCAAGTATGCAGCAAGCATTTCCCCTCTGGATGGCGACGCTGAGGCGCTGGAACATGAAAGTGGCTGCCCTTGGGTCCCTGGTGGTGTCGATGAATCTGGAACCCAATTCTTTAAGGAAACGTGTGGCATTTTTTCCCCATGATCCCAAGGTCTCTGATCCCACTGGGACAAATTGATACTGTTGGTTGATGTCCCTGTACTTGCTGATCTTGTACTCCTCCCTGTGGTCAGCAGCTCCTCCCTGTCGCCCCACACTGTGATGGATATAGGTGTCAGCCAGTGTGGACACACAGGTATAGTCCCATGCTAAGAGCTTGCCATTCTTCCAAGGATAGATGGTGATCCCGTCGGGGCGGTTTGCTGGGTTGTGGGTATTGTTTGCTGCAAGTGATCGTGGCTCCCTCTCGGCAGGGCATCCAGCTGTAGCAAGGGTTCTCTTAATGATGTCGTTGACCTCATTGTGTCTTGCATGCCAGCCCTTGGTTTTGGAACAGTTAAGACCATGTAGACCGTATTGGTCTGCTTGCACTTCGCCGCAAATACACATATATTCTGTGTGAATTGGGGCAGCAAGGCGCAGAGCCACTGCAATACGGAGGGTCTTAGGGTCGAGTCGCGTTCCCATTGCCGATATGGGAACTGTTTGGAGGAAGTCCCCGGAGTGAGGTGCACTCACAGCCTGGAGACGGGCAATCTCCCTATCTGATGTTGCAGCCCTGAGCATGTTGGCAAGCACCTTTTCAGCAATTGGGCTATCCCAGCTTGACTGTTTGTGAGCCAGTGCTGCACTAGGGTTTGGTGCTGGAGCAGCAAGAGTCTCCCATTCGGTGATGGCACTGACATAGCTAGGGTCTTCTATTCCTGCTGAGTCACTGAGGGTGTCAGGAAGAATTTGTCTTATCAACTCGTTTGATGCAATGGAAGAGGATAGGAAAGCTGGTAGAGCAATCTGGGAGGATCTGCGTACTCCTAGCCCTCCAAGCCTGACCGGAAGTGAGGCTTGCAACCACTGTCCATCGTCAATATATATATATATATATATATATTTATATATATATATATATATATATATATATATATATATATATATATATATATATATATATATATATATATATTTATATATATATATATATATATATATATATATATATATATATATATATATATATATATATATATATATATATATATATATATATATATATATAATATAAATATATATATATATATAAATATATATATAAATATATATATATATATATATATATATATATATATATATATATATATATATATATATATATATATATATATATATATATATATATATATATATATAATATATATATATATATATAATATATATATATATATATAATATAAATATATATATATATATATGCAAAATATTTGCACTGAGAAATTGCGTACATCATTACGTCAAATGATTGTGCATAATTCAAGTCATTAACCTGCTTCTTATGTTCTAATTTGGTTAGTTGACGTATTTTAAGCGGCTCTAGCTAAATTTCCTGTTCTACCTCTTAAGAACTATGCATATATTGCTCACGCATTAACATATATAATAAATTCTTTCCATGAAGTGAAATATTAGTTAGTATCTTATCTCCGGCAGCGTCGGCAGTATTGGGCTGCCCGCCATAAAATCACCCGTGTGAGATACTGGTATAATTTATTTGCTTAGATAATTTCTGCAGCCTCGATTTATAAACTTGATTAATTACTGATGTGGACGTTATTCTGTCTCTCTCGTGGGTGTTGGGGTGTCTTGCAGCCTGTAGATACTTGGTCAGATATTGTGTACGGTGTATATATAGGAAAGGTACGAGACGATGGTACATGTTAACAGTCCATAACGCACAGTACACGGTGGTAGTGTTTGTTGATGATACAGCCAACAGTACGTGGTGACCGTGTAGAACCTGTAATTTTACCATCATCATTACCTTCATCTGGGAAAAGAACCAGCCTCCTTGCTTCACCTTGATCTGTAGAGCAGAATCACAAAAACAGTATAAATCTTGAGATGAAAAATTGGCAGTTTATGTTAAATCTGTAGGAATCTCCATTAAAATGGAAAAGAAATAATAATTATTTATTGTTATTATCTAAATTACATTTCTAGGAAATTTCCAAAACCCATCTGTATGAATTATCTCAAGTTCATCCGTTCTCTTTATTGCAGTCAATGCAGACAGAATAGTAATGGTTCTAGCACACTAGTCGATTGCAGTGAATACACCGAAATTTAGTTCTCTTGTCTGAACTCCTTGTATATAATGCTCGCAAAGGACCCCAATGGAAATAACTCACTCTGTCTGTCTTTTTTAGGTTATCCAAGGTTCTCTACACATATGCTGCCATGTATGACAGTCTATGTAACTGTATTTGTGTATATCTGAATAAATTTACTTACTATAGTGCCACAGCCTCATCAGCTACTTCCTCATAATGCGGGGATTTTGAAGATACTGCAGACCGGTGTGTTCAGTGTATGTGACAACTGTCCAACAGTAACTCTCTCCTCTGGCTACGGCCTAACCAGTAAAACTGATAACTCCTACAGAAACTGTCTCCCATACAGCTTCAATCTGCCTGTGTTCCTTCTGGTTTGAACAATGAATAATCCAGAAGTTGATAGTAGCAGCACTGAGAATCCTGGGAGAATGTCCATCTTTTTTTTATTCTGCTGCAAATCTGGTCAAACTATCAATTCCCCTTTCTGTGTGATCTTAATATTCAATTATTTCAGGCCTGCTATTTGCTTCAGTGGCTGGCTGAGTGTGTAGTGATGACATGAGTAGCAGAAACTTCTTTCTACATGAAACTGGTTGGTAAGATACCACAGTAATTAAATTAATGAAGCATATTGTACTGGATGTAGGTTGGAGACCAACTGCCTTATTCATCTCCTGGTGATCTGTTCGCTCTGTCCCATGAGGGTCAGCCAACAGCTTTTCAGCCGATCAGTGATTAGAGCCGTGAAAGTAAGCCGATTTTTCACCTGTTATATATCTATTAGATATAATATTTCATGGTCAGTTCTCTGGTGTAGAATGCCCAAAGGTCATGTGATGGTGGTAGTATGTTTTCCTATGAATTGTGACCCAGATAAGAGGCATTTATTTGCTGTCTATATTATCGGCCAATATCAACTTTATACCATGCTTTGCAGGGTCATTTGGGATGTGCATACGAAATGAGCGTCTATTTCTGAAAAAAGTTCAAGAATGAGAAACATGACTCACGAAATCGTAATGACACGATTGCAAACAAACCATACCACGGGCGGGGTTAGAACCCGCGACCCGAGAGTCTTAAAACCCCAGACCGACGCGTCTGGAGTGGCTAACGCGTCGGTCTGGAGTTTCAAGACTCTATGATCGCGAGTTCTAACCCCGCCCGTGGTATGGTTAATGAGAAACTTGTCTAACATTTTGGAATCCTTATGAATGAAAATTTGCGCTAGCAAAACTTTTCCTCAAAAAGAATCGCCATGAAACAGGACAAGTGTTTCATGACGCGGGTCCAGGTTAAAGGGACAAAGAGTTAAAGCGAGAAATGAAAGGAAGGAATCTTAGAGGACGATAAAGATGGCACGATGAAACAGGGAAGAAACGGGAAGAGAAACGTGAGAGTGGAGAATGGGGAAGAGAAATAATGGAATTAAAAGAAGCAGAGATAACATAGAATATAAATAAGAAGAAGGAAACGTTTCGCCACACAGTGGCTACATCAGTCCATTACAAGAAGGAGGGTGAAGAACAGAAGGAGTTTGAGGTAATCAGTCCCTCAGCCATTAGTCGATGTAGTCCATCAATCTTGAAAGGAACACAGCATAGGTGCAAAAAAGTGGCTTATATACTGTAGACAAGTGAGGTGCAGCAGTCGTAGGTGGTATCACAATGGACAAATCCACATGTGGAAGTAGATCCTAAGATACTGCTGTGTCAGACATGAATGTAGATAAATGGTTCAGAGAACCGACAAGTTGATAAATTAGACACATGCGCAACATTTAGGTATCTTCATCGAGGACACGTTTCGTCACACAGTGGCTTCAAGAAGAATGGTTTCAGACCCCGACCTTTCCGTAGTTGTGTTTTTTTAGGACATCACAGTAGAGCGGCGCCAAGTGGCCAAGATTAACCATGACTAAGCCAGTTTTATTCGCCATTTTAATGATGGCGGCGGGTGATAACCAGAAAGACGACTCATAAGAACATAAGAACATAAGAACGAAGGAACACTGCAGAAGGCCTACTGGCCCATGCGAGGCAGGTCCAAGTCTCCTACCGGCTTAAGCCAATGCACCCAACCTAGTCAGGTCAGGTCACATTGACTTAAGGGAGGAACACGGCAACCGACCTGGTAGCACAAGCTATCAGGTCTTGTCGGTTTTTCAAACCATTCATCACAACTATCAGGTCTAACTCACACCCACCCACATCTACTCATGTATTTATCCAACCTATTTTTAAAGCTACACAACATTCTGGCCTCTATAACGGTACTTGGGAGTTTGTTCCACTCATCCACAACTCTATTACCAAACCAGTACTTTCCTATATCCTTCCTGAATCTGAATTTTTCCAACTTAAAACCATTGCTGCGAGTCCTGTCTAGGCTAGATATTTTCAGCACACTATTTACATCCCCTTTATTTATTCCTGTCTTCCATTTATACACCTCAATCATATCCCCCCTAATTCTACGTCTTTCTAGAGAGTGCAGTTTCAGGGCCCTTAGTCTATCCTCATAGGGAAGGTTTCTGATACATGGGATCAACTTTGTCATCCTCCTTTGTACATTTTCCAGAGAATTTATATCCATTCTGTAATACGGTGACCAAAACTGTGCAGCATAATCTAAATGAGGCCTAACCAAGGATGTATAGAGTTGAAGAACAACCTGAGGACTCCTATTATTTATGCTTCTTGATATGAAGCCAAGGATTCTATTAGCTTTATTGCGAACACTTATGCACTGTTGTCTTGGTTTCAGATTACTGCTAACCAGAACTCCTAAATCTTTTCGCAATCCGTAATATTAAGATCTACATTATTTAGTTTATATGTGGCATGGTTATTGTCCTGTCCAACATTTAGAACTTTGCATTTGTCTATATTAAACTGCATCTGCCACTTCTCCGACCACTGCATCAGTCTATTCAAATCTTCCTGGAGTGCTCGAATGTCCTCGTCAGAATGAATTCGACGGCCTATTTTGGTGTCATCGGCAAACTTGCCGATGTCGCTCTTTATGCCCTCATCTATGTCGTTTATGTAGATTGTGAACAGCAGGGGGCCCAACACTGACCCCTGTGGAACACCGCTCGTGACACTTCCCCACTCTGATTTCTCCCCATTTATGCAAACTCTCTGCTGCCTATTTGTCAACCATGCCTCTATCCAGGAAAAAATTTCTCCTCCTATTCCATGTGCTTTAATTTTCCTCAATAGTCTCTGATGTGGGACCCTGTCAAAAGCCTTACTGAAGTCCATATACACAATATCATATTCATTACCATGATCTACCTCCTCAAATACCTTAGTGAAAAAAGTTAATAAATTCGTAAGGCAGGAACGCCCCTTTGTAAAACCATGCTGAGATTCGTTGATTAATTTATGCTTTTCAAGGTGGCTACGAACTGCCTCGGCAATTATTGATTCCATAAATTTTCCCACTATGGAGGTTAGGCTTATTGGTCTATAGTTCGAAGCTAAGGACCTGTCACCTGTTTTGAAAATAGGTATCACATTTGCCATTTTCCACTTATCTGGCACCATGCCAGTTTGTAGTGATATGTTGAAAAGATTAGCCAAAGGTGTGCTAAGCTCCTCTTTACATTCCTTTAGAACCCTTGCATACAGTTCATCAGGGCCTGGGGATTTGTTAGGTTTTAATTTATCTATTTGCCTAAGGACCATGTCACTTGTGACCCTAATAGTGCACAGTTTATTATCGTCCTGTTCTACATAATTTATCATTACTGGAATATCGCTGGTATCCTCCTGTGTAAAAACTGAGAGGAAGTATGTGTTAAAAATTCTACACATTTCCTTATCACTGTCAGTGAGCTGACCCGAGGAACTTTTGAGTGGGCCTATCTTGTCCCTGATCTTACTTCTGTATACCTGAAAGAATCCTTTTGGGTTAGTCTTCGATTCTCTTGCAACTTTAACCTCATAATCTCTTTTTGCTTTTCTAATTCCCTTTTTTATTTCTCTCTTTAACTGAATATATCGATTTCTCAATTGCCCCTCTCCTCTTTTGATTTGCCTATATATGCCTCTC